>NW_015390033.1:25126-85785 GCF_001527695.2 Protobothrops mucrosquamatus
CAACAAGCGGGTCTGGCCTAGGGAGAATTTTTAAATAGGGACAATTTTAATTTAAATCTTAATTAATTATACAGCGAAAAAAATATTTGGTTTTTAATAGGTTTTTATGGGGGGACGATGTTTTATGTGTTTTAATATGCTGTAAGCCGCCCTGAGTCCTATAGGGAGAAGGGCGGCATATAAATCCATGTAAAATAAAAATAAAAAATAAAAATATGTGAAAACTGCATCTGTCCCTGATGATTCAAAGAATGCAATTATGGTTTTCATTACAAAGGAGAAATGACAAGTGAAATTGCATGTAATTGCAATATGGCATTTGGCAATCAGCTCAAATTTATGATCAGTTTCAGCTTCCTGTAGTTGTGGTTTGGTTTGTGGCTTGTGACCTTTCTGGTCCCAAATCTGGTTGTTTCCATCAAGCAATGTCAATTGGGGAAGCCAGATTTGCTTAACAACCATGTGATTCACTTAATGACAATGGTAAAAATGATTGCAAAAATTGAGTCTGGGCTTTTAATGACTTGCTTAACGACTGCACCGTACAGCAACCAAGATTCCAGTTCCAACTGTGGTTCTAAGTCAAGGACTACTTGCGTATAAATTGTGTATGAGCATAGAAGATGCAACAATGATTTGCAAGGACTAAAAGAATAAAGAGTGAATGGTATAGGTTTAGTTTCTTTGTCTCTTATGTTCTGCATTAACTTTTTTTGCCAGTTACTTTTCAAATTTTTTTCTGAATTCTGCATAATGTTTTTTATCCTGAAAGTGAATACTATGCTGAATATGAATAGGTGTGTGTAAGCATGCATGCATGCTGTGAAATAATTTCAAATAATGGGTAACTCCTTTTGAACATTTCTTAATTGAGTAAAACCTCTATTTCCATCCACTGATCAAGTTTTTAGTTTTTTGCACAAGAATATAAATAAGCCTCAAGTATTTGAGAAGTTTTTATTCTTTGTTTTGCCCAGTTTCAAGATAAAACTGCAAGTATGAGAACTTGACTCACCCGGCAATGGGCTCTGGGCCATTACATAGCTGCGGAGGGTTATGTCAGCAGAACCACCTGACTCCAGTGGGATGGGATGCATATGAAAATGCTGCAGCATATCAAAAATACTCTGGAACCAAAGATGTTGGACATGGCACTGACCATTTTCATTTAAGGACAAACGCAGGTGCTGAAAAGAGAATTAATTATTTTTACTGACTGGTTACCACTGTCCCTGTTCTAAGCATTTGAGAACTATTTTAACACATGAAATACCAGAGACGGATGCCCCCAATAAATAATCTTTGCAGCAGTTTGATTTGTTTTTTGCCTTACCATTTCCTTTATAATCCTATTCGTATAATAATCATAAAGTTGGACTATTTAGGCAATCAAATTAAACTCCTACTCAGTGCAGGAGTAAAACACTCTACACAGATGGCTATTCAGCCTCTGCTTGAATGTATCCTGAAAAAGGGATACTTCCTCCGTCTCAATAGGTAATTTACTCTTACTTATATGCCCCACATAGGTAGGTAGGGAGGGGGGTGCCCGAGCACGGCTCTCTTTTCCTTTCTTGCATTTCTTTTGAAACGCAGCACGGACGCACTGTAAGTAGAACCCCAAATGCAGTTTAAGTTTTGCTTGGTGATGGTGTTACTGGTAAAACAACATTTGTGAAATGCCACTTGACTGGCGAATTTGAGAAAAAGTATTTAGCTGCTTTGAGAACTGAAGTTCATCCTCCGTGTGTTCCACACTAATAGAGTTCCCATTACATTTAATGTATGGGACACCGCTGGAGAAGAAAATTTCGGAGGTCTACGGGATGGTTACTACATTCAAGCTCAATGTAACATCATAACGTTCAGTGTAACATCAAGGGTTACATACAAGAACGTACTCCACTGTTACACCCTTCTTATTGTTAAATTTTTTTAAATGTTAAATAGGAATCTGCCTGCCTATACATTAATGCTTACATTCCATGTTTTGCACTTGGAATGTTAGAGAAGAGATCATGGACTATTCAGGCCATCATATCCCTTTTAACCCTATTTTCTCAAAGCTAGAAACAAACTGAATAGGCTCAATCTCTTGCTGTACAATTTAGTTTTCCAGTCCTCTGATCACTTGTCTGAATTATTATTAGTACTATGCACACAAATGAGCATAATACAGAAGGTCGCATATGACTATAAAACAATTCCATAAAGTGGAATTATTAATTCGCATGATTAGGAAACAATATCTCTGTTGGTGCAATCTAACTTGCCTTTGTCTTTTTAGTAATCATATCATACCTCCAGAGTGGATAATAATCAATGATTTTTAAAATAAAAAATAAAAAAATCGATTTTTTTATTTAAATTGGATTTTTTATTTAAGTCAGATNGAGGTGCACAGAACACTGTTACCTTCCCACCGAAGTGGTACCTATTTACCTACTTGTGTTTGCATGTTTTTGAACTGCTAGGGGGGGCAGGAGCTGGGTCAAGTAATGGGAGCTCACCCCATCATGCGGTGCTTGGATCTCGAATCTGGGCTGTCAACTTTCCAGGTGACAAGCTCAGTGTCTTTAACTGCTGAGCCATAAGGCCCTGATATACTCTGATACTATACTGTAGAGGGTTTTATAGGTGGTAATCAGCAGTTTGAACCAGAGTCCCATTCTCTATCAGCTGCAGTTTCCACATTATCTCCAAAGGCAATCCCACAGACAGTATGTTACAGTAAACCAACCAAGGAGTTATCACAACATGTGTTGACCTTAACTAGAAAAAATGTTAAAATATGGATGTCGTCTGCTTACAAAGTAATTATATGACTCGTTTAACACATATGTGAAAACTGCATCTGTCCCTGATGATCCAAAGAATGCAATTATGGTTTTCATTACAAAGGAGAAATGACAAGTGAAATTGCATGTAATTGCAATATGGCATTTGGCAATCAGCTCAAATTTATGATCAGTTTCAGCTTCCTGTAGTTGTGGTTTGGTTTGTGGCTTGTGACCTTTCTGGTCCCAAATCTGGTTGTTTCCATCAAGCAATGTCAATTGGGGAAGCCAGATTTGCTTAACAACTATGTGATTCACTTAATGACAATGATAAAAATGATTGCAAAAATGAGTCTGGGCTTTTGATGACTTGCTTAACGACTGCACCGTACAGCAACCAAGATTCCAGTTCCAACTGTGGTTCTAAGTCAAGGACTACTTGCGTATAAATTTTGTATGAGCATAGAAGATGCAACAATGATTTGCAAGGACTAAAAGAATAAAGAGTGAATGGTATAGGTTTAGTTTCTTTGTCTCTTATGTTCTGCATTAACTTTTTTTTGCCAGTTACTTTTCATTTTTTTTTCTGAATTCTGCATAATGTTTTTTATCCTGAAAGTGAATACTATGCTGAATATGAATAGGTGTGTGTATGCATGCATGCTGTGAAATAATTTCAAATAATGGGTAACTCCTTTTGAGTATTTCTTAATTCAGTAAAACTTCTATTTCCATCCACTGATCAAGTTTTTAGTTTTTTGCACAAGAATATAAATAAGCCTCAAATATTTGAGAAGTTTTTATTCTTTGTTTTGCCCAGTTACAAGATAAAACTGCAAGTATGAGAACTTGACTCACCCGGCAATGGGCTCTGGGCCATTACATAGCTGCGGAGGGTTATGTCAGCAGAACCACCTGACTCCAGTGGGATGGGATGCATATGAAAATGCCGCAGCATATCAAAAATACTCTGGAACCAAAGATGTTGGACATGGCACTGACCATTTTCATTTAAGGACAAACGCAGGTGCTGAAAAGAGAATTAATTATTTTTACTGACTGGTTACCACTGTCCCTGTTCTAAGCATTTGAGAACTATTTTAACACATGAAGTACCAGAGACGGATGCCCCCAATAAATAATCTTTGCAGCAGTTTGATTTGTTTTTTGCCTTACCATTTCCTTTATAATCCTATTCGTATAATAATCATAAAGTTGGACTATTTAGGCAATCAAATTCAACTCCTACTCAGTGCAGGAGTAAAACACTCTACACAGATGGCTATTCAGCCTCTGCTTGAATGTATCCTGAAAAAGGGATACTTCCTCCGTCTCAATAGGTAATTTACTCTTACTTATATGCCCCACGTAGGTAGGGAGGGAGGGGGGTGTCCGAGCACGGCTCTCTTTTCCTTTCTTGCATTTCTTTTGAAACGCAGCACGGCCGCACTGTAAGTAGAACCCCAAATGCAGTTTAAGTTTTGCTTGGTGATGGTGTTACTGGTAAAACAACATTTGTGAAATGCCACTTGACTGGCGAATTTGAGAAAAAGTATTTAGCTGCTTTGAGAACTGAAGTTCATCCTCCGTGTGTTCCACACTAATAGAGTTCCCATTACATTTAATGTATGGGACACCGCTGGAGAAGAAAATTTCGGAGGTCTACGGGATGGTTACTACATTCAAGCTCAATGTAACATCATAACGTTCAGTGTAACATCAAGGGTTACATACAAGAACGTACTCCACTGTTACACCCTTCTTATTGTTAAAATTTTTTAAATGTTAAATAGGAATCTGCCTGCCTATACATTAATGCTTACATTCCATGTTTTGCACTTGGAATGTTAGAGAAGAGATCATGGACTATTCAGGCCATCATATCCCTTTTAACCCTATTTTCTCAAAGCTAGAAACAAACTGAATAGGCTCAATCTCTTGCTGTACAATTTAGTTTTCCAGTCCTCTGATCACTTGTCTGAATTATTATTAGTACTATGCACACAAATGAGCATAATACAGAAGGTCGCATATGGCTATAAAACAATTCCATAAAGTGGAATTATTAATTCGCATGATTAGGAAACAATATCTCTGTTGGTGCAATCTAACTTGCCTTTGTCTTTTTAGTAATCATATCATACCTCCAGAGTGGATAATAATCAATGATTTTTAAAATAAAAAATAAAAAAATCGATTTTTTTATTTAAATTGGATTTTTTATTTAAGTCAGATNCTATAAAACAATTCCATAAAGTGGAATTATTAATTCGCATGATTAGGAAACAATATCTCTGTTGGTGCAATCTAACTTGCCTTTGTCTTTTTAGTAATCATATCATACCTCCAGAGTGGATAATAATCAATGATTTTTAAAATAAAAAATAAAAAAATCGATTTTTTTATTTAAATTGGATTTTTTATTTAAGTCAGATTTTTTTTTAATTTTTATCAAATTTATTTTAATGAAATGCTTTTGGAGTAAAAATCTATCTAAAGACAGTTTTCTATTTAAGATACATTAATAATTTAGTTTATTCAGCATGAAATGGAGCTTACAGTAGTTCTGTAGCATGAGGCTATGTATTCTGCAATATTTACATTTTTGGTAAACTCATTCAATGAATCCAAGCTCTGCAAGCTGAGATAACATGCACTGCGTTGATGCATTCACACAATTTCACAGTAGCCATGAGATAAATCATAAAACAAAGTTCAGGAATATCCCTTTATCCCATTGTTTTGCAAATCTATGTACACTACAAACTATATGATTGTTTGAAGAGAAATGCATCTGTACCAGGCTCTAAGTGTTTTAGTTAAATAAAGAATTTGAGTAGTTCTCCAACTATGTGTGATTAACTTATTAACCTAAAATCGGTTCTGATATCGCTGTTTTACTAACCTGACAGCTTATTATTCTAAATAGGAAACCTTCATTTTGTTTGCAAATAATAATATTAAAGATTCTAACTACCAACAAGAATGAGTCCTTACATCTAAAGAGCACCTGTCATTTCAGATCCATCATGGCAGCACCTGTTAGCGAGCATCCACTCACCTGCTGCCAGCCACGTCCGTCACCTTGTTGTGTCACTGCCGCATCACCAGCCATCCCATTAAAGTGAATGGGACTGTCAGTGAGTCAACGGTGGGTCAGAGGAGCTGCTGCAGGGCAGAGATGACAGTTGCTCTTTAAAAATTATGATTTAAATCGAGTTGATTTAAATCGAGTTGGTTTAAATCAAGCCTTTTTACTAGTGATTTAAATCGTGATTTAAATCGATTTGATTTAATCAAATCCACCCTGTATACTATTGACTTGTGTTCAGTTTATCATCAGCTACTAGTCCAGTATCCTTTTTACAAGTATTGCCAAGGCAGATATTCTCCATTCTATACTTGGATTTGATTTTGATGGGCATTAGAGGATCTGGAGGCACTACTGTTTGTATACTGTATGTATAGGAACATCACCAACTGCAGAGAAGAAGTAATACTGTTTACTTTCTTCCAATTAGCTCCTATAGGCAAGTGTAACAGGTAAAGATATTTTTTTTGCTTCTTTGTATTGTACTCAGTTGTGTCAGCACCTTCCAGTCCAGAGATATGAAGAGAATAATGTGGCTATCTGTTGCATCTCTTTATGCAGTGCACTTAGAGTTGTGACTCAGGTAGTTACAGAGGGGGCAATGATAATTATAAGCTGAAATTTTTATAACATAGCAACAGCTTGTTTCCAGTTTTAGCTGGGAGAAATAAAAGGTTTCACAGGAAGCATAAGATTGGCAGATATATATCCAATATGCTGGATTAGAAGAATGAATCTGTTTACAAGCACCAATCAAAGAACAGACACCAAATGTATAAAGGGCTGCTATTTTAAAACATTTTTAAAAATTCCAGATGGCAGCAAAAGAAAAGAACAAGAGAACACTCTGTCTGTGTTGATCTGGCATATGGATACAAAAATCCAGCATTGTATCTGTTTTGTGCACACACAAATATACAATCACAAAGAGTTGTTGCCAGAGCACAGACACAAACTCCACTGCGTTTTAAGGCAAATTTTGTCATTCCTAACATCCCCCCTTTCCTGAAGAAATGAATAAACTACACATAATCTGGTTCCCAGATTAAACTTTTGGCTGGGTTTATAGAGTATATTAAGCTAAAATCAAACAAACACGATATGTGAGCTTAGCATCTTGCCAATTTTCTTTCAACTGGCTATCAGGGAACATTGCACCCAGGTCAAAGTAGTTGGTGGTTTCTATGGTTTTTTTACTTCTTATTTTATAACTGTATTCAAGCTTGCTGCCATGTTCCATTAAAGCCCTTTGAACAGATGATTTAATTTTCAAGGTAGGTTAAAAACTAAGGGAAACATGCCCCCATATTTCCTGTGGTTTCACTTTAAATACTAGAAGAAAATATAAATTATCCATTCATAAATAAAGATCACTTGCCTTGGCTTTTCCTTGGAAGTTAAAGGTTAGCACATATTCACCAGGCCGTGTTTCACTCTGCCGAATGACAAATAAGCCATGGCTTTTGACTCCACCAAAGAGTACTAGCTGGGCTGCTTTAACCCGCGATAGTGTCCCATGGAACCAAGGAAACTCCAAGAGATTGATTTCTGCTTCCAGCTCATTTTCATCTCCTGTCACAGTTAAGGAAACAGGAAGAATAAAATACAAAACCTGAATGCCTGACATTTAACACAGCATTACATTCATTGCAGTGCTGTCTGGAGGGATGTTTGAGTAGAGGATGCAGGAGAAATTATTGTAGATTTTCCCACTTACCAAGACCAATATATGTTTATACCTGAATGCTCTTTCAGCAAAGAGATATGGCTAATGTTATCTTTTCAGCGAATCAAATATGTCTGTATGTACATTACAGTGCATACTTTTCTACTTTGCAGATCAAATTATTTAGAGGTACACATAACAACTCTGGAGTATAAATCAGTGCACTATATATCTGGAAGAGCTAATTAGAGAGCCAGTAGGAGCTTGGTTGTGGAATTCAGCAGAAGGGGGAAAGAGATAAAAAAGAATTGCTTTCTTAGGGTATGTGTGTTCCACTGTGGGGAATGAAAAGATTATCTCCTGCATAATTGGTAATGGCAAAGGTATGTCAGAGAACTGTTGATACTCATGGTGGATGACTGTGTGAATGCTTCCTGCAAGTCACTCAACAAGCAGAAGCTGCTGCTGCTGCTGAAAGAATATAAGGCAGCTCATTTTCAAATAATGAACAAACAGAAAGCTAACAGGAATTTGACCGGGGAGCTTAATAGGGATTTTCCTAACATATTTTTCTTCTACGTGGTCAGTAGGTATTCAACCTGAAACTGGAGCAAGAAGAAATAAAAGCCTTTTGTCAAGAAAATCAGGAACTCCAGGCCGTTTAAAATGAATATAAAGGTTTATTGCAAGCTCATGCTCTTGACAAGAATCTGAACTACTAACAGTCAAAGCAAATTGGTGATAGATAAGAGTCAAAGGAATTCAAGGTGGGCTGGACTTAGATCTCTTGTGGATGCAAAGGGACTCGACACTGATGACGCGTTTGACCCCTCCCTTGGGCTCAGCCTGGTCATCTCCTACATCTTTCTACCTGTAGACTTTAAAAAACAGAAATGAAGAGAATGGACACACTTCACAATTATGACCTTCATGCCTGAAATGTGTGCCTAAAAACAATGTGTTATACATATGCAGCAAGTATAAACTTGCAGCTGTGCACAAATAAAAAGGGCAGGGATTGCAGCAGGTAACGGCAACACTTCAGCTCATAAGAAAGGATAAAAAATTATTACAATAAGAATTGAGAGAGGAAACATCCCTTTATAAAGAAAAACTGAACAAAGCAGCAAAATGGGAGTAATAATTGGAAATACATAGAAGATATTATGCACCATAAATAGCTTTGAGGTCTTTGCAGAAAACAAACAGGTTTGAAGTCTTCGATAACAGAAAAAGTGATGCTATTGAATAGGGGTGTATCTGTGTAACTAGCTTGCAAGAAGACACTGAAAAAAGTCTTTGTACTTGATAACTTACAACTACATGGAACAAATATGCTGACTGATTTTATAGCTCAAAGAAGGAAGTGTCTGTCAGAACCAAAGATTAACTATTATAGAATTATCTTTAAGTCTTATCAATTCCACTGACAATTATCTTCTCCTGTAACTTGACTCTGAGTTTTCTGAACAAAAAACTACTGGCAGGAGATGATTATACCTCATGAGGACTGGGCAGATGGTGTTGGCCAAAGCACATTAAACTTGATTAAGAGGGATTTAAACTGATTCTTGTGGGGATTGAAGATAAAACTCCTGAAATAAGGACCTTGGATAATGATTTTGGCACTGTAAAAAGAAGTGAGGATATTCCCGATTAGCCCATTTAGTGAAAAATCTCAAGAAACATTGTATTGGCTTATAAATGTAATCACTTTCAGGGTCTATACATTGTTACCATATGGGAAATAAACGAGATGAGCTTAAACTCATAGCACAGGAAGTCAAAATGATTTAACGTACATCATTTGTTGCAATGGAATGTGTAGATGACCTTGGGGAATGAGGGGAAGAGATGCTGCCTAGGAAACCATCAGACAAGAGATGCAGGAGCCCCCAGTGGCTTAATAACCAAAGAAAGAAATTTAGGAAGGGTCTGCCCTAGTGGATCAAGCAGTTAAAAGTAGCAGTGATTTGCAAGATTCTGATAACATAGCCTTACAATAAAGCAGAATTAGATCAGGTGATCCCTGATCTCCCTTCCTTCCGCCGCGCCCTCAAGACGTGGCTGTTCCAACTAGCGGGACTGGCCTGAGGGATTTTAAAGGGGGTTTTAATTACTTTTAAATTGGACATATTTAAATATTTCGTTTTAATCAAATTTTAATTAAGTATATGTATATATGTTAGTATTTTATTCAATTGTCAGCCGCCCTGAGTCCGTAAGGAGAAGGGCGGGATATAAATGCAATTAATAAATAAATAAAATAAATAAATATAATCCTGTTTCCTTTCTGGTGTACCTGGGAGGGCTAACTTTTGTTGATGTAGCAATTGAAGAACAGAGTTATTTAAAAGCAAACAGTATTCTAATTCCCAGTGCTAAAAAAACTGCAAATAGATTAGAAAGATGAGACTACTAAACTTGTATTGGAGCTCAGCTTTCTCCAGCCTACAGTTATGAAAAATTGTGAGGAGCAGGATCAAAAACTGAGATGGATAAACCTTTGTACATTATCTCTGAAAAATTATGGAGAATGAGTGAAATGCCAAATGAATAGAGAAGGGCAATTTTTCTACAATTAAAAAGAGAGGGGGAAAAAAGAATTCAGGAAACTACAGAACCCTCAGAAACCTAGGAAAGCACTAGACCAAATACAGGTAGTCCTTGACTTACAACAGTTCATTTAGTGACCACTCAAAGTTATAACATCTCTGAAAAAAGTGACATGACCATTTTTCACATGACTGTTGCAGCATCCCCATCGTGATCAAAATTCAGATGCCTGGCAACTGACTCATGTTTATGACAACTGTAGTGCCCCTGGGTCATCTGATCACCTTTTGCAACCTTTTGACAAGTAAAGTCAAGGGGGAAAGCCAGATTCACTTAACAACCATGCTACTAATTGAATAACTGCAGTGATTCACTCAACAACTGTGACAAGAAATGTCATAAAATGGGGAAAAATTGGCTTAACAAATGTCTCACTTAGCAACAGAAATTTTGGGTTCAATTGTGGTCGTATGTTGAGGATTACCTCAGGATTAAATTCTGAGCACCTATAGAAACAAAGAGGTGCTTACAGAAGACAACATGGACTTATGAAAAACAAGTCTTACTAAGTTATCTGTATCTTATATTTGCTTAATATACTTGCTTAATATCCCCTACAGGAATGCTATGGACAAAACCTTGATTTCAGGAAGGCACCCGACAATGATATTCAGTTCAATATGGAATGGATGGTATGTTTATAAGATGTTTTTACAACCAGTTCAAAAACTACAAAGCATCGCCAAACTGCCACAATAGAGTGCCACAAAATTCACTTCTGCAGTTCGTACTCTTCAACATTTTTATTAACGACTAGAATGAAAAGATGGAGAGAATGCTTATCAAATGTGAAAATGACATAAAATTGGGTAAGATAAATAATATAACAGAAGACGAAAATAATATTCAAATAAACTTTCTAGCAATATGAGAAGTTCAACTGTGCCTGAAGAGATGAAATTCTCTTTGCACATTATCATCATATGCACATTACACAGTTGTCAGGCTTCATGTTGGGTTGTAAATCTCAGCTTTCCAGGTATTTAACTATATAAGCTACATAAGGATCTGCACTCCATGATTTACATACTTGACTTTTTTCCTCCTAACTTCTGGGCTGTTCTCTTGATAGCCTTGATAGGCAAGCAATGTTGCAATGTTTCTCTCTAGCCTGAGAATCATAGTAGTCTACATTACCAACTTTACTCATTACAAAAGCCAATTTGTCAAAATGTTTTTATTTCATTTTATATTGCTTTACTGTACAAAGCTGAAGTTGGACTTGAAGGTTTAAGTAAGCCTGTCCAACTCTTATGAATATGCTTGCTATTCTAGACTATTTGCCTATCTAGCTCATTATTACAACCTAGTGTCACTTAGCAGCCACTTCAGGATTTCAAGCTGCTCCTAATCTATTTGTCATAAATAATTGGAACAACATTGAAATTGCTAAGAATTTGAGAAAATAATGAGCATTAATAACAAAACATAACTTTAGCTGAATTGTTAATTGTTGACATGCATGATTCAATACTGTGTAACATACACATTGTTATCAATATATCTACAAAGAAGCAGAAACATATTTTTTGGATGGGAGAACAAACAGGTGATCTTTTCTAAACTGTGAAAAACATAAGCTCCAGATCATCTGAGGAACAGAACTACTATACCTGCTGTGTGACTCCTGTTGGCTGGAGACTCCAATGTCTGCAGGAAATTCTCTAATGGCACATGCGCTCTATATTCCCCTGCAGAGATCCTACCATATGGTGCTGTTACAATTGTGGTAGCATTTGATATGCTATCTGAGGCAGCTGAGCCAGCACACCTATCCTGGCACCGGGTGACATCTGGAAGATAATTTTATTTTCTTTTTTAAAAAATGCATGCTACTTTTCCAAACCACATTTTCCTATGACAGTGGACTTATAGACTCAAGGCTGCCAATTGCTTCAAATAATCATTTCCTTCACTACATTTTTTTTTCAAGGTATTCTTTCAGATGCTTGAGATACCTGCTGAACCAGGGATCATAAGACAAAAAGAAAATTCATGAATGCCCCAGGCTCTTTCATATCACTTGTGTTCTGCTGCAGTAAAAATCAATGCCTCCAGTTGGAGACTGGCAAAATTCAGGTATGTGTAGGTACCTGAAAATTAAACTTTAAACAAAAGCAGTGTTTAAACAAAATAACAGAGGTCTGAACCAATTTTTAAGACAACCCTTTTTTTAAAAAAAAAATAAAATAAAAATAAAATGTTATTACCATCAGCCAGGAACTCACAGCTACAAGACGACACTCTGCTTGGCAGGCAAGCTCCTTGAGTACAGGAAGAGAGTTCAATGTCATCACCACTGTCCCTGGAAAGAAGAGAAGAGTGGGCGTTTGGACAGTGGATGGTGCTGCACCAGTGAGTTTCTGCAGCTGTGTGCTGAACACTGGAAGGAAGGGTAAAGCAGAGGAAGGGGTGCAAAGTTATCATTCACCAACTGGAGAGGATTCCCATAAAACATGTATTTTGTAATCTTACTAAAGGGCCAGAACCTTTTGAATGCTGCTACATCTCTTCAGACCTGCATATGGGAAAACTCTCCACTCTCTACTTAGTCATTCACTAACTCACTTTCACCCCATAAATCAGGACTGTGAGAGGGAAGGCTAACCCTTCCCAAATCTGGAGGAATATTATCTTGGTTCATATATATCACACATGTCAAACACAAGGCCCGGGGGCGGATGCGGCCCGCGAAGTGGTTTCATGTGGCCTGCAAAGCCATCCTGGAAACAGTGAGGGAACGGGCACCGCTGCCTTGGCCCTGGCCCAGGCCGGCCGGGAGCCAATGTACAATTTTGTGATGGCTATCTATGCTGAAATGCATTCAGTCTTAGCTCCACAAGGCCATCTGGAACCAGCGAGGAACCAGCCCCTGCCGCGTCGGCCCCGCCCCCTGGGTGCATGCTGGGGAGGTGTCACCCTTTGTGAGGAATGAAGAAATGCACCATCGCCTGGAAGTGGCCAGCAAATGGCCCTCGCCTACTTCACATATCCGGCTTGATGGGCTCTGCCCTGGTCCCACCCCCTTCTGCCAGAGACCCTCAGATCTGTCCCACTCCTGCCCAGGCCCCCACAGGCACCCTTGACGTGAATGATGTAGAGCTGGGCACGCCCACCCAGTAGGCCACACCCTTTCCATCCACGCCTACCCAGTAGGCCACACCCACCCTAGCCACACACCCCGAGGGCAACTGCAATGCTGATGCCGCCCTCAATGAAATTGAGTTTGACACCCCTGATATATATGGTGATGGTATAATGGCAGGAGGAGTTATAGCTTAGCCCATCTGTGGGGAGACCTGAGCACATAAAAAAGGGGGCAGCAGAGCAGTTAAAAATATGCTTACCACTTTTTTCCTTCCCTTGCTGACTCTTACAAAAAGTTAAAATGGAGATCTGACAATATCAAAGCACTCTTCTCCCCTTTGGGAGAGTTGGGAGAAATAGGTCACACGTAGTCATAAGTACAGAGGTTTTATCCTATACTTTGACCCTAACAGTTGGCAACCCAGGACACTGAACTTCTAATCCTTACTATGATGGCTAATAACACTCCTGCCAAATTGGAATAAGTTTGTCATTCTCTCAGAATATTCAATCACACGGCTCCAGGAAAAAATAGCTTTTAGGTCAAGGATGGGCCCCCGAAATTTAGTGAATTTTAACTTTTACTGCAGTCTCCTCTGACCATAACTACTGAAAACCAATGCCACAATTCCCCACAAACTCTAAGACAGCAAACTAAGGAATAGTATAGCATGCAGGTACATTTTAAAAGATAGCGTAACATTGTGACAAAGAAAACTCCCAATGGGTGCAGACAGAAGGAAAAATATATTAGCAGTGTGTTTCCTTTTTCCAGTATAGAACACCCTAAATCAACTAGTATTTGGAGATCAGCTTCTTCAGAGGCTTGATAAGAGCAGAAAAGGCTACCTGCTGGCTCTCCATATGAGAACACTGTGTGTTTGCCTTTCAGCCAATCAATGCAGGTTTTATGTCAGTGCATCAGATAATCACTATTGATTGAAACTACAGCAAACTGCCTACAGCTTTGTGAAGCTTTTTTTTTAGAAGAGATTATTGTCCATTCTAACCATGACTTCAACTTGATCCTTTTATTTTTGTTAAATGCTGTGAAGTGAATGGGAGAACTTCTGTACACGGCTACCAGATCTAAACTGCAAATTTGGACAATGGCTGAGAAGAGTTTCCTGTAGTTCTCTGCTGCCTTTTAGTGATGGTGCAATTTTTTTCAACAAATACAGTAGCCCTAGTATACCTAACTAGTCCAGAACTATAGAATTCACAAAAGAAAGGCAGGGGCTTACCAAAAGCCAGTCACCCCAACTTTACACAGTTGAAGGAAGCAATAAGTACTATTCTACTTGCAAAATACAATTTTTGCTGCAGTAATCCTTGTATTTTTGAATTCCAATTTTTTAAAAAATAAATGGGTCTATTTAATTTTTTAAAAGTTAAATGGTTAGCTGGCCAAATGGCTAAGCCAAATGTCATTGTTTATATTTCGAGGAAGTTTCTGAACCTCATAAAGCCTGCCAAAACAAAAATTCTAGCTAGCCATAGCCTAGAGCAGAGGTAGGCAACCTTGGCTCTTTTATGTCTCGTGGACTTCAACTCCCAGAATTCCTGAGCCAACATGGCTCAGCTTGGAAACTCCCTTTCCCCTCAGGATGGCTGGCTCAGGAATTCTGGGAGTTGAAGTCCACGAGTCATAAAAGAGCCAAGGTTGCCTACCCCTGGCCTAGGGCTTTGTTTCAAAGCTATCCACCTGCCCAGAGAAAAAAAACAAAAATAATAGGGCAATGGTAAAAAGCATAATGGGAGCTAATAAGAGTCCTGAGAAGATACCTCAATAAGTTTGCCTTCTCATAAATGAGTATTTTGTGATTGCTACACCCACCAGTGTTACTTCTGCAAATAAGTAGGTCCTCTCTGAAAGCCATTTTTGATCATACCCATTGCACTCTCAATATTTTAAAATGTGCCTAAATGGCCAAAAAAGGTTTCTACTCTTATTCTGCACATTTACCTTTCCAAAAAGAGCTTTACAAAAGAAAATAAATACTTAAATATTGGCAGCATAACGCAAAATAACACCCATTTAAAATAGTTAGCAAAGGGATTGTTTCCTAAATATTCAACCATCACCAAAAATAAGGCTTTTTCAATCTGGGAGAAAAGTTTACAAAGGAGGAGTTAGAAAAGTGTATTGAACTCAATAAATCCATCATAGAGTGACAGCAATGCACAAACAAGACTCAGTCTTTTTTTTTTGATGAATTGGCACTCACTTGCCAGATCTTCCAAGGTAATAAACTAAGAGCAATGGCTCTGACATAGTTCTTAAAATCCAGATAAATGTAAGTAATACAGAAGATAACTTGATAAGAAAATCCAAGGAAGTCCTTGGAAAGCAGGCTACTGCTGACCGCTGAAATATTCTCTTTTCCACACAGAGCTATTCCAGCAACACTTGTTAAGTTTGCTCAGTATCAAGTCACCATGACGTCTTACCCAGGATCTATGCAGTCTTGTATATCCGCCACCCAGGAATGTTTCTGTAACGAATCTATCGTTTCAAGGATATATTCAGCGCCATTTTCTACCTAGATGGAAAATGTAAATATTTATGAACATGCTGACCTTATAGAAAGCGAATGTTTTGGATACTTTTAATGCAAAATGCACCATTTTCCCACAATACAACAGCCCAGCTGCAGAAAGATTTGGAGCAGGTCACTGAATTCACACCTATTCCTAAACTAGAAATAAGCAAACCACATTATGTCTAATTATGAAGTGTGAGCCTTTCATAGAAAAATTTGACCTTAAGGAGATGCAAACAGGAAATTCTGCTACAGAAAGAGTATTTGACAGCTGCTTGGGTGAGGGGATTTTCTCCTGGGTTGTGCAGACATCTTGATGGAAAATAAGAGAGCTATTTGTGTGTATCAAGGCAGCAACAGAGTTGGAGTAGCTAAGCAAGCAGCAGAAAGGTAGCATAAAACTAGAATCCTATCTCCAACTTTTGATCCTGTAGCAAAAGTGATTTTTAATATAGTACCTCCTTTCCCTCTAGTCTGGTATAAAATCTATTACCAGCTCAATGCTGATAAGAGAACAGGTATAAAATCTGTTCTGAATGGTTCCTGACAATCATTGGATAACAGTAAAGAAGTATTCCAGTATTCCAGGGTTGCCACAAAGAAGAGGAGGTCAAACTATTTTCCAAAACACCAGAGGGCAGGACAAGAAACAATGGTTGGAAACTGATCAAAGAGAGAAACAACCTGGAATTAAGGAGAAACTTCCTAACAGTGGGGACAATTAACCGGTGGAACAACCTGCCTCTGGAAGTTGTGAATGCTCCATCAATGGAGGTTTTTAAGAAGAGACTGGAATGGTCTGAAATGGTATAGGTTCTCCTGCTTGAGCAGGGAGCTGGACTAGAAGTCCTCCAAGGTCCCTTCCTATCCCATCCCATCCCATCCCATCCCATCCCATCCCATCCCATCCCATCCTATGAAATGCAGAAAATAGGTAGAAAATTGTCTACCTATTTCCAAAACTTTGTTTTTCACTTCAGAAACTCTCAGTCTCTTTTCAAGAGTACAACAATTGTTTTGCTGGTTGGCCCAACCTTAGCTCAAATACAGAGTCACCTTATAGAGGAGATGGGTGGCATAAAAATGTAATAAACAAACAATATAATAAAATAACAATCACATTTCTATTCAGATTTTATTCAAAGTAACATAACTTATCCACGTTCATTGCAAAATGACATTGTGAGGGGGCTGAGTTATGAGGTAGGTTACTTATCCTGGATTATTCAATGAGCTTTATTGGATTTGAATCTGGGCTGTCTTTAACAACCACTGTATCTGCCACTTTTTATGCATAGAACAGTATTTCTCAACCTCAGCAACTCAAATGAAGTCTACACATCTTAAAATGGCTGAGATTGAGAAACACTGAGTCATAAGAGATGATAAAATAGCATGTACCATTTTGGATTGCAAATGGAAGAGCACTTGTGAAACCTCCCTGATGCTAGAAATTCTTTGCAAACAGAAAGGCAATTAGCAGGCAAAGAAGTATGTTAAATACATGTAGCGCTAACTTTTTTTTTTACAAGGTGCTTTTCTACAGACACTTAAGAGAGGATTTACAATTGTACCTGGAAATTTCAGCATAAATAATATATGGCTAATAGATACAGGCTGCAAAAATACAATCACCAGATGGCAAGAATGGTTATAGATACCTCTTTGCTTTCTTGCAATGGTCATTCAGATTTTTGCAGCCAGATATGGTGGCCAAAGCTAAGAGAAACTAGGAACTATCTATTAACATGTCCATTCAGCATTCTTCTCTTACAGACTAAATTTATCCATTCCTTTCTATTTTATAAACTTGCTGTATACATGGACAAAACAAAAGATATGAAAAATATTCAGTAGCAATGATGTCCTCAAGTTAATTAATGCATCAGCTCCAGAAGAACTTTTTGCTTGGATCAGTGTCAATGTTAATTAACACTGAGGGCTGAATTAACTGATACTGTTGTCCTTTACAACTCTGCAGAATTAAAAACAAATAAATTGCCAGCACAGGAACTGGCTGTGCAGTGAAATCAATGCCTCTTTTCCTACAGTTTGGCTTCCACTCGACTATTTCATTATAATAATACAAATAATTATTTAAACTATGTTATGTTTTACTTTGAATTTTAGCAGACTCAAATTAATTGATAAAAGGAGCACAGGAGGAAAGACTGACTTTTCAGACACCAAAGACTAGATAGGCTGGTAGGAATTAAGATTGATAGATGTGAAAGATGAAATAAAAATATAATAATTTCATTTTCTGCTAGATTAGCCTTTTCTAACCTAATGCACTCTAAATATGTTGCACAACAGTTCCCAAAATTCCTGGCTAGCAAGAAACATGGATTGGGAATTATGGAAAATAAAATTCCAACATATTTGGAGGGCACCAGCTTGGGGAAGGCTCTGCCTTTTATTCTATGAATTCCAGACAATTCAGACAGACAGCATAACATGTTTTTTTCAGAAGCTCCCAAAACAGAAAACGAAATTAAATCCAGTGCCCAGAAATTTCTAAAGACAAAGCAAACACCAAGGATCTTGCTCCTCACAAAAGCCCCTTTTATTCTCCCTGAATTGGAAACTGGAGCTTGGATAGAAGTTTGTTGATTTGTCAGAAAACTGCTCAGGCAGCAGCTAGGCCAGTTGCTATGGTAACAGCCAAGGCCACAGGGCATCCTTTCAGTCCCGTTAGTTCGGGGCTTATAAGGCAATGCTGCAATTTTAATGAAAAGGGAAAAGGAAAGCTCATTAAAATGCATAAACTAGAAGGGCGAGAGCTGGGCAAATGCTTGAAAACAGCTCTCCATTTCCTGTTTTTAAATTTAAGTAGTATTGTGATCTAGGTGTAGAGGCTCACAGCCTGAATACATCTCTCTCTCTTACACATACACACATACACAGAGAGGGGGGGAGAGGGAGGGAGGGAGGGAGAGGGAGAGGGAGGGAGGGAGGGAGAGAGAGGGGAGAGAGAGAGAGAGAGAGAGAGAGAGAGAGAGAGAGAGAGACTTTATTAATAAAAGCCAAGAGTCTTCTGGCAAGTTAGGATTAATAAATTTATCACAGCCTATATGCTTTTGGGGGGATACAGTCCACTTCATTCTAAGCAAATAAATAAAATAAAATAAATAAAATAAGTGTCCAGAAAAAAGGAAAAATCATCAGACTACATTACATTTGGGAGCCATCTATAATTTTTCCATATAGAAGCTTATGAACTTTGTGATGTATTCGGTAATTCCGTGCAAGTGCAAAAAAGTAAAGACAATACAAGTGACAAAGACAATCCAGAAACCTCAGAGTTCTTTCTAATCCTATGGTTGAGAAGCATAGGCGATTTTTTCTTTAGGGAGGGGGCTGAAGAGAAGTTCTTATAAGAAGGACATTCCTAGGTTAGATTTTTATGCTGAAAGTGGACTACAGTGCCTATATATATCCGTCTTCTGATACACACAGAGCACCCACTCTGAAGAAAACTACTTTTTTTCTCCTTCCATGGGAAAGAAACCTCTTCACAAAAGGAAAATTGAGGATATTCAAATGTACTTAAATATTCAACCTGAAATGCCAATTGCCAAGATCCATCCAGGGATCTGGATTTAGATTCTGCTGAATCATGGCTGATATGAAACAGTTGGGCAGAATTTCCAGAAACTAATGAGATCTTATAGACTCAAAACTAAACATTCTCCCATTTCTTCTTCTGTTTTGCAGCCCTTTGGTTTGGTGGAATTGCATATTCAGAACGTCCTTGACCTATGACCACAATTGGGACCAGAATTTCCCTGGCTAAGGAAATCTGTTGTTAAGTGAGTTTTGCCCAATCTTACAACCCTTTTTGCCATGGCTGTTAAGCGAATCACTGCAGTTGTTAAATGAATCACGTGGTCGTTAACCAAATCCAGCTTCCCCCATTGACTTTGCTTATTGGAAGCTGTCTGGGGTCACAAGTAGTGATCATGTGACCCTAGGATGCTGCAAATGTAATAAATACATGTCGGTTGCTAAGTACCCAAATTTTGATCATGTGACCACAGTGATACTGTGACAGTCGTAAAGGCAAGTTATAAGTCACTAGTTATAGGTCACATTTTTCAGTGCTATTGTAATTTTTAATGGTCACTAAATGAATGATTGTAAGTTGGGGGCTACCTATATTCAGACTCTGTCCAAATCTTGGTGGTTATCAATCCACTCTACAGGAAGATGAAAAGCCCACAACTGAAAATCAGCCACCGTAGCATTTCCTATGTGAATCACTTGATCTACAGCAGGGGTAGTCAACCTTGGCTCTTTTATGACTCGTGGACTTCAACTCCCAGAATTCCTGAGCCAGCCATGCTGAGGGCAAAGGGAGAGGTTTCCAAGCTGAGCCATGCTGTCTCAGGAATTCTGGGAGTTGAAGTCCACGAATCATAAAAGAGCCAAGGTTGACTACCCCTGATCTACAGCAACATTATTGCAGTTTATGAAGCTTTTGCACAATGTTTTAATCCCATCACACCCAAGTCAACCAGGATCTGCATGATGCTCTTAGTATTAATTTGTAGAATGTGTCATTTAGAATACATGGAACACACACATCCGGAATGTTTTTCAGGCCATGCTGCCTTACCTTCAGCACAAAGGTGTTATCCTTGTCTGGCATCTCCAATGGCATAGTTGTGCGCACTTCAATAATAGCTGAGAGAGGGATGCTGACCTTTGCTTTGGAAGCCTGAAAGGCCAAATGGATAGAAAGAGATTTAAAGAAAACCTAATGACAAAAACTAACATTTTGCTCCGAAGCATACCAAAGCAGTTAAAAAGAATGCAAATATCATACTAGCCTGTGCCATTATTCAAACACATCACTTCCCTTGTGCTTTTCAGTAATTCCAAATGCTTTTAATTAAAAACATGGTATCCAGTGGGAAATAGAAGTTAATAAATTTAATTTTCATATCTCTGCACCGTGTTGTATTATCAACTTCTTTATTTCAAAAATAAAAAGAATTTTGATGTGGATCAACAAAATGCAATAACTTTCCCTTTCTATTTTAATAATTAAAGCCAGGCAGGCTAAGTAAGAGTCAAAGAAAGCTAAAGCAAAAGGGTTTGATAAAAACAAAAAAGCCCGTTATAAATAAAGTGAACCTGACTGCTCAGATGGTACACTTCCCGGTAGAGTATACACACAAATGAATTCCATGTCAAGTTCTTTGAATAATATACTTTTAAAAACAAAACAAATGTAAACTGCAAGTCCGAGGCACAAAAGGTTGAAGAGATTGGAGCCAAAGAGCCTCAGAAGACACAAGCAATTCTTTTATTCTGGCAAACAGGGAGATTTTCTTAATGGGATGTCTCCAAAGAGGCAAAATATTTATCCGGTGTAAAAAGGAAGCAATATTGCCATGTTATTCAATATCATAGCAGTAAATTGTAGCCATTAATAATTGCTTATAACAGTTACAATTGCTCACTTAATTGTTTTTCTTTTCTCATGCCCAAAATAATTATGTTTCTTAATGCTGGAAATTGCCAGTTAAGTCAAATCAGCGTATCAGTTAACTAGGCCAGAGGTTAAGGCCTAAGGAAAAGGGGACAACATTCACTAAATGTTATTCCAGTTCAATAATTTCCACCCTTTTGTGCTTTTTAGCTTGAATGAGAAATTCCATAATCCATTATGGCAGAATTGGTGCAAGAACTCTGCAAGAACATGAAACTCTAAAATATACTAACATTTCTAAAATGTTGGAATTTTTCTCTGTTGTTCCTGTACATCAAGGCTTTTCAACCTTTTTACCCATTGTACCACTTTTAGGATATGGCAACATCCAAGTACCACCAGTCGCCTAGCAAGGTGTCAAAAACTTGATGACCCCCCCCCAAAAGGAAAAAAGTGATAAAGTACAGGTAGTCCTCGACTTACAACAGTTCGCTTGGTGACTGTTCGAAGTTACAACAGCACTGAAAAAAGTGTCCCCCAAGCCACAGCCGAGCAAGACAGCACCCGGCGGCGCTCTTCCTCCTGTCCAAGGTTTTCATTGTTGTGAGCATTTCTGTTGAGGATTGGCAGCGGGGGTGGGGTGGGGGGGTGTTTGGTTTTTATTCCCCCCCGTCTGCTGAGTAATTGCAGCAGGTTTTGGTCACTTCACATGACTCTGGGACACTGTGACCGTCATAAATATGAATCAGTTGCCAAGCATCTGAATATAAATCACAAGACCCTGGAGATAAGGCAACATTCCAGCCAATCGGCACTTCTTCTGGGCTCAGCAGAAGCACCAGGATCAGTGCTGCTTTCCAGCTGATTGGTGCTTCTTCAGGGCTCAGCAGAAGCACCAGGATCAGCGCTGAGTTCCAGCTGGAGCCTGGTGCTGATCCTGGCGCTTCCACTGAGCCCTGATAGCCCCGAAGAAGCACCAATCAGCTGGAAAGCAGCACTGATCCTGGCGCTTCCGCTGAGCCCTGACAGCCCTGCAGCTCCAGCCATCTCTCACTCAGGCTTGTGCGGTGCTGCCACCGGTTCAGCTCATTCCCCTCCCTTGCTACTTTTCTAGGATGGTTGCGTACCACCTGCCAGGTGCCAATGTACCACAGGTGGCACCCGTACCACTGGTTGAAAAGCCCTGCTATATATCATACCTCATGCTATTTCCCCATAGGAAGAATACAACACATCCCATTTCCCAGAAACAAGTGCAGGATCAGATCTTAATCTGGAAAGGAGTATGGAGGTAGGTGGCAGCTGCTAGGAAAACAAATTTAACCCAGGAAAACAGTGTGAAGAGAAACTCAAGATTGTCTCTCCTTGATACTCTTTTGTATGAGACAGAGGGGAGGGGAAACATGAACAGATTTCAAGATTCTGTTGTTTTTGCCTACATCAGTGTTTCTCAACCGTGGTGACTTGAAGATGTGCTGACTTCAACTCCCAGAATTCCCCAGCCAGCATTAATATCAACAAATAATGAACAGATTTCTAGTACTCCTTGTGATGTTAGTTTCTTATCATGGTCTACCTCAAAGGACTGATATAATCTGCGCTAGGTCTTAATCCTTGAGAGCTACTGTACTTTTTCTTTAAATATATTCAATGAGTACAATTTGACCATGTGTTTTAAACAGGGTCATGCTGTCTTCTTACTAGAGCTACTAGAGAAAAAGTCCCCACATCTTACAAGGCAGAGGTGAGAACTTTTTTGTGGGCAGGAATGATTTTATATTTGACATTGTGTTCAGGACCACAGTGTCCAGCTGTAATGTAATGATATCCCTTTAGTAGGCAAAGACAGGAACTGTTGCCTCCCAACTATTTTCGGTGAATTAACTCTAATGGAAGCTTAGTATACCTACTGTATTGATTTCCTAGCCAAAAGTGGCAGGAAATTGTGTGCCTTGAATAATAAAATGTAGAGATCAGTTGGCAAGGATACGGACAGTGCATCAGAAGAAAAGATTATATGTAATGACAGTTGCTTGTTAGGAAAGAATTTTTGATGGAGTAACTCAACTCCTCTGTGATGGTGCCTGTCAGGCACAAGAAATCAGGAACCAAGATAGAGCTCAAAAACACTACGGGTTTATTCCATGCTACCTATATCCAAGAATCTGGTGTAGTAATGGTCAAGTCAAGTTGGCGCCAGTAAAGTCAATGGACTTCAAGGAGGGGCTTGACTTACAGTAGTTTTCTTTGGGGAGGGTATAGGGACTCCAGACTGTTGATGCATTTGACCCTGCCCTCGGACTCCGCCTGGTCATCTACAGTGCCCCAGCTTTGGGATTCTCTCCTGAGAGAGAATAGAAATGACACTGACCTGCTAATCTTTGTGGGATCACTGATATTTATATATTCACCCATACATATTCAAAGCAACCTGAGCTTGGCTGTTTTCTTGTAGACGTATCATTACTCAAACTAGGTAAAACCTTCAGTGCTAATAGCCTGCACTAGCACTGATGATGTTACCTAGTTTGGGTAATGAAATGTCTGCAAGAAAACAACCAAGCTCAGAGAGGAACTACAAATATTCTCCTTTATTGATTTTCAAAGCAATTTCTTCCTCTTGTTCTGCTGGTTTTAAATTGTCAACTGATCGTTGACTTTATTCATGTTTACTACAGAATTCTCTAATATCCATGAAAATGCAGGGCAACGTAAGAACATATTTAAACAAGACTTATTTGCTAGGCCAAATTAAAAATTATCCTAAATCTGCCCGAAAAAAACACTCTTTCCAACTACAACTTGGCTTTCCTTGGGGAGTAAGGAAAGACTCAGAAGGGGAGGAATGGAAACAGGATCTCTCGCTTGTTTGGCGCCATAAAAGGAGTTCACCTGAATGGGATTTTCCATGCACTCTTGTCCGGTATGCTCACACTAGCAAATTCCCCTTGGCTCAATTTTCAGAGATCACCACAGCATGAGGAAGGCGCTCATGTAAGATTGTCAAGCACAGCATTTCTATCCACTCACCCAGACTGCAACCCTCAAACTGCTTACGGCCAAGGGTATGTTTTACACTCAGCTGCTCGGACAGCTGGCCTAGCAAGAGTCTTGCAAATCCAAAAAGGAAGCACACTTCACAGCTCAGTAGCATCAAAGCCCTCCAGTTGTAGGGTTGGTTCTTCCTCTACACCCACAGTTGACAAGTGCAGGGCAGAAAAGGAACAGAAACAACTCTGGGACATAGGAAATTCTTTCGATCAAGTCATGCTACCAAGTCAACATTTATTGTCTCCCTTTCACAGCTGCCCTTATAACACTTATGTAACTCAACATTCATTCTAAATCAACTGGCAATATGAGCCTTTCTTGACCTTGGAAACTGCTTGCATGCAACATTCTGTGTTTCACACTTGTTCATTTGCTTCTAAACAAGAAGCACAATGTGATGTGAGACAGTGGTTTATTGGCAGTAAAATTCTTGTAGATTCCCAAAACTCTAGATCAGTGGTGGCGAACCTATGGCACGTATGCCAGAGGCGGCACTCAGAGCCCTCTTTGTGGGCATGTGCGCTGTTGCCCCAGCCCCGCCTCCCCCATGGCCCCCTCCTCACCAGCAGCCCCCCGGAGGAGAGTTGCCCCCGGGCGTGGCCTGCACGGAGCAGCATAGCCAAGGACATGGCAGCCGGGCAGCAGGGACAAGATTCCACCCTTGCACCCCATCACGCGCAGATGATGCTGCCGGGTGCAGGCGGAGGGCGTGGCCGCCTTGGTGCTGCAGAGCCGCCTGGGTGATCTGCTGCGGTGAGCCATGGAGGCGGTGGGTGGCCCTGCGAGTGGGCAGGGTGAAGGGGCAGGGTGGGGCGGGGGCAGAGCGGGGCGGGTTTGGGACACTCAGTCTCTAAAAGGTTCACCATCACTGCTCTAGATATTCCCAAACCTTCCACTTAAGGTCCATAGTGGTCAAAGAGGGGTCAAAGAGACCATCTATGTCAAAACTGAACAGCCCTCTCTCAAAAGAGGGGGAGGGATATGACATCATCTATCTCCAGTCTACAACACAGTCCTTTCAACAGTTCCAAGAAGGCTCCACATCCATTTGCACTACTCAGGTGACCCTGAAGATACAGCTAAGCCTCCAGGTAGCTTTAATGGCTCACTAAAAGAATGAAAAACGAACAGCTGTCTGCAGAAATATAAATTTTTCCATTCCCCACCATCCAGTCAGAGCTGAAGAAGCTTCTTGGATGAGAAGTGAAATGTCTTCAAAAAAAACCAAAGTCCAATTGCCTCGTGAAAAAGCATTTTTGGGATACCACCAAAATAGGAAATTCAATATAACCAATAAAACCCAAGTGACAGCAATAATGACAAACTGGAAAAAACAATAGTAGCCAATAGACAACAACCATCCAGAATTAATATTAATAATAAGTGAAATCAGTACTAAGTACTGCAGTGTGGACTGTCCTACTGTGGATGCTACCCAACCAGGTTTTCCTTCCAGGATGAAAATATTTGTATATAGTTACAGAAAATCCAAAACAGTTCGCAGTAATCACAAAAACAGCATATAAACACAATGAGAAGGTAAAGCCAAAGAAAGATACTCTATTTTCATACAAGTTTTAGGAGGAAGCTGGGAAAGGCTAACTTAAAAATGCAGATTTTTAAAATACACTTTAATGAAGTCAGTGTTGAGGTGTGATATACCGCAGAACGAAAGCTGTTACACAGGCTGGGATCTATCACAAAATGTAGTGATCTACATTTCACTAAATAGCCATTTGTAGTTCTGGCATCAGGGCGCCCGGGGAAGGTCCTAGATTCCGGTGAGGCCGATTTAATCCAAGGCTTTTTAAAAATAATGCGATTCCTAATTGTTTAAAGCTCTACATACTAGACCCACATCATTAAGCTATCTAGTTAATAAGACTGGCAACCAGGGCAGAATTTTTTTTCACACAAATGCAATACATGTAGAGTAAGATGCTCCAGAAAACAACTTAGCCACAACATTCTGCACCAGTTGTACTTTTTGGCGCAGTCTCAAAAGCAGTACATTAAATAATTTGATCTTGAGGTTACCAGTGCAGGAATGGCCAAACTAACCATATCCATAAAAAGGCACTGCAGCCTACTTTGAAAGTAAGTGCTTGTGACCACAGGTGATCTGAGCACTCAATAACAATGATGGATCTTGAAGCACCTCCAAACTGAGGGCCTGTTTCTTTAAAAGCAGTGCAGTCTCATGCAGAGCAGGCAATTCCTCCAGTTCCTCAATCCAGATACACTACAGATAGTCCTTGACTTATGACCGTTCATTTAGTGACCGTTCAAAGTTACAATGGCACTGAAAAAGTGGCTTGTGACCATTTTTCACACTTACAACCGCTGTAGCATTTCCCCTGGTCACATGATCAAAATTCAGAGGCTTGGCAACTGGCATGTATGAACGACGGTTGCAGTGTCCAGGGTCCTATGATCCCCTTTTGTGAACTTCTGACAAGCAGAGTCAATGGGGAAGCCAGATTCATTTAACAACTATGTTACTAACTTATCAACTGCAGTGATTCATTTAACAATTGTGGCAAGAAAGGTTGTAAAATGGGTCAAAACTGACTTAACTGTCTCACTTAGCAACAGAAATTTTGGCCTAAATGTGGCCGTAAGTTGAGGACCATCTGTTCTGGGATTCAGCTTCAGCTTATTCACCATCATCCACTCTACTCCTATATTAGTTTAGGTAAGCCTCTCTTGCTTCAAATATTGGGTGGGCTTTATTGAGAATCATAATTTCTTTTGGGTTGAAATTTTGAATTCATACTGTGTTGTCCATGGCTTCTTTATTTATATTTTTTGTGGAGTGTGGAGTATTTATTAACAGGCTTTTAAATGATATAGTATATGGTATATTCAGTTGCCTTCATATACGCATTGAAAAATTTATCATGCTTATAAATCCCTTGCTTATTCATCTGACTTTTTTTGGGGGGGAAGGAAGATTCCCCTTCCAGTTTTATATACATATATTTAAAAAGTTTAACAAAAATATAGCAGAAAAAGAAGCATGGCAGTATTTTAATTCATTACTTTTTGTAATTCACTAGCTTAAGGTTCCCAGGAACCTTGCATCCCAATTTGCTTAGTATCAACATAAATTGCTAGAATATATTGTATTTTTTTTCCAAGTCTCAGAGCAATACTTGGAGGAAGGGAAAAGTGTTATATATGGTGTATAAAAGAGAACAAATATGAGAGATGCCACAAGCTGAAAAGTGAAGAATAAACAAGCTACTTCATCAATCACTTCCCAAGTCTTTAAAAAGAAACAATCCATTAAGAGGGGGGAGTATGTACATAAACATATTGCTATGCAAGAATATAATCACTCATGCCCCCGTCATCTCACAATTGAACTATTGTAATTTGCTGTATATGGGGATGTCCCTGAAGACCTTCTAGAAGTTGCAGCCTGGCTCAAAATACAGCAGCATGAGCAGTAATAGGAACTTCACACTATGGTTATTTGGCACCACAACTATGCAAGCTGCATTGGCTGCCAGTTAACTTCTGGGTGCAATTCAAAGTGCTGGTTCTTACCTATAAAACTCTTTATGGCAGGGGTCCTCAACCGTGGCAACTTTAAGACTTGTGGACTTCAACTCCCAGAATTCCTCAGCCAGCTTTGCTGGCTGAGGAATTCTGGGAGTTGAAGTCCACAAGTCTTAAAATTGCCAAGGTTGAGGACCCCTGCTTTATGGCATAGGGCTTGGTTATCTGAGGGATCATCTACCTCCAACTGTTTCTGCCCACCTGTATATTTGGATGGAGTCAGTACATCCCAGATCCTTCAACTGAGGTCTGTCATTCTATGGGACCAAGGAGCATGTATTTCCTGTCACTCTGGACCTGCCCTCTGGAACAGTATCATCCCAGAGATATAGATGGTGCCCAGTTTTCTGGGATTCCAGAAAACACTTAAGACCTGACTCTTTTCCGAGGTCTGGAATTAATGTACTTGTGGGGCCCCCTGTGATATTTTTATTGTTAAAGTTGTTTTTGGTCAGGGCTGTCACATTCTGTTTTATTTTTTATGCTTTTAGCTGTTTAAATGGTGTATTATGATTTTGTAAGCTGCCCAGAGGAAACTGGAGGGGACAGCCATAGCAAATTCAAGTTCATTCATAAACAAGGAATGCAAGGAAAGCAAACAACAAAATAAAAAAAAATTCAAAAGAAGCACCGCTGAAAGCCAGTTTGGTCTAGCGGTTAAGGCACCAGGCTAGAAACCAGGAGATTGTGAATTCTAGTCCTGCCTTAGTATGAGAGCCAGCTGGGTGTCTTTGTGTCAATTACTCTCCGGCAACCCAACCCAAATCACAGGGCTATTGTTGTGGGGAAAATAAAAGGAAGGAATATTGTGTGTGTTTTCTGCCTTGAGTTATTAATAAAAATAATTACAGGTGGGATATAAATAAATAAAAAATATGCGTAAATCTGGGAAATGGCTGGAATATTTTGCTTTCATCTACCCAGTAGCCACTGCGTAACGAAAAAGAGTCATATTCCACAGGAGAGTACTTGCTTTGCACATTTAGCTTAATGCTTCTACAATAAGGATTTCAAGTAGCAAAGCTTAAGAAAACTTCTGCTTTATACTGTACTTTGGAGTCCTACATGTATTGCAATAGATATCACTGGGCTGAATGCATCAAATAGTCTGTTCACAAATACATTATCTCAGGTTATTGTAACAAGTGGGAAAGTCCAGGTTTTACATGCAGAAGATCCCAGGTGGCCCCCACTAAATATGCCAATGGAAATTATTTAGCTCTGCAATGTTTGTAATTCACTTTTGCCAGAAATAGTCTGGAGAGCACCTAGTCAATACTGCGCCTGATTCAGTATATACAAGGAAGATGTATTTGAAAGTAATCAACAATTATTTAATCATCATAGGAATGAGTCAAGGGGAGCCCTGAGCTCATATATTCTCTAGTCTCCTTTCCTCCTTCCATGCCACTGCAAGGAGGTGACGGAACAATTTTGCTTGCAACTTAGGAATTTGCTTTGCTTCGTTTCATTTTGCTGTTGAGAGCTACAGTCATCTTTTCTGCCAACAGATAGCAGACTGTTTAATCTTTTCCAACCTGATGACCTCCAGATGGATTAGTACTACAGCCCCATAATTTCTAGCAAGCATGATCAAATGCTAATGGGAAATTCCAGAGGTTGTCTGGAAAGTACCTGGATGGAGAAGGCTTGGTATATACTGGAGTTTGTATGCTTTTCTGAAAAAAAACTAGCCTTATCAACCAGGTTAAGATTCGGATTCAACATTAAATTGCTAATAAGGGAGGCTATCCTATCTGAGCCATATATTTCAAACAAGCTATATAAAGGTAGTCCTCGACTTACAACAGTTACAAAGTTACAACGGCACTGAAAAATGTAACTTATGACCGTTTTTTCACAGTTACGATCTTTGCAACATCCCCTGATAATGTGATTAAAATTCAGATGCTTGGCAATTGGTTCATGTTTATGACCACTGCTGTGTCCCAAGGTCATGTGTTCACTTTTGTGACCTGACAAGCAAAGTCAAAGGGGAAGGCAAATTCACTTAACAACCATGTTACTAATTTAACAATTGCAGTGATTCACTTAAAACAACTATGGCAAGAAAGGTCATAAAATGGGGCAAAATTCATTTAAGAAATGAGTTACAACAACAGAAATGTTGGGCTCAATTGTGGTGGTAAGTCATGGACTACCTGTACAATTGTGGTGAAGAATGAGAATAAAGCAGATTCAGAACTGCTACAGAGAAACTGTGGGGGGAAAAATAACCACCCCTCCATTTTATCATGAAAGAAGTATTCAGCTATCATCCACGATCTGCACAAAGTGTCGCTCCCATGTAACGCCGCTGCTGCGCAAGCTGCACTGGCTGCCTGTGGCCTTCCGAGTGCGCTTCAAGGTGTTGATTATCATCTTTAAAGCGCACCATGGCATTGGACCTGGTTACCTCCGAGACCGCCTTCTGCCACAGATCACCTCCCACCGGCCGATACGCTCCCACAGAGAGGGCCTCCTCAGGGTGCCGTCAACCAGACAGTGTCAGCTGGTGACCCCCAGGGGGAAAGCCTTCTCTGTCGGAGCACCCACCCTCTGGAACGAGCTGCCCCCAGAGATCCGGGTGATTCCAGATCTCCCCTCCTTCCGCCGCGCCCTCAAGACTTGGTTATTTCAGCGGGCAGGACTGGCCTAGGGGTATTTTAAATTGGTTTTAACAAAAAATTTTAGTAGAAGCGGCCTAGTTAAATATTTATTTTTAATCACTTTTAAATTTTGTATTGTTTTGTATTATTGTTTTTAAACTGGCTGTAAGCCGCCCTGAGTCCTTCGGGAGAAGGGCGGGGTATAAATTTAATAAAACTAAACTAAAACTAAACTAAACATATGGCTCACAAAAAAGAAAAAAATCAACATTAATCATCTCATGAAGCTCAAGACCTCTCAGGTTGCACTCTGCACTATTTTTGAACATTGACATCTGGAAGAGCTGCACGCCAAAGCAGCTTGAGAAGGAAGCATCTGACACAGCGCTTGCTAATTTCACGGACAACAAACTGGAAGTTGCCAAGACTATATGGGGCTCCAAAAAGCAAAGTCTGGCACTATCTATCCCAGAATAGTCAAGCCATCCAAGAATCTTACAGGTGCTGAAATAATGAACAACTCAATTACGAGTACTCAGATGGAGATATAAGATATAGAGTTACTGAAATGGGAGTAGCTACCATATCATCTGACTCATATATCAGGACCTACTTAATTTTAAATACGGAAATAGCAAAACATTTCCCCACAACATATTTTTTTAAGTGTGGATGGAAGAAAAACAAGTAGAAAAGGTTGCCCACATGTTAATATTATATTACAACTCTTATTTTGTAATTTATACTTAACTTAGCTATATAATACAGGTAGTTCTCAACTTACAACCATTGGTTTAATGACAGCTTGAAGTTAAAACAGCTATGAAAAGAATGACTTGTGATTGGTTTCCACATTTACGACTGTTGCAACATCCCCATGGTCATGTGATCATAATTCAGACATTTAGCAACTGGGTAATATTTATCACGGTTGAAGTATCCTGGTGTCATGTTAAAGTTGTAAAGATTCACATTACTAAGTTAACAGCTGCAGTAATTCACTGTACAGGAAAGGTGATAAAATGGGGCAAAACTCACTTAACTGTTTTGCTTAGCAATGGAAAATTTGGGCTCGGTTGTGGTTGTAAGTCAAGGACTACCTATATTAGATGTTGGGATGCTTCGAAAAGTTATCCAAAGTGATAAATGATTCGGAACATGTCCCCCAGTTGTCGAGCCAGAGTCTCTAAGGTCATAAATGTCATGTTAACAGTACATGTCACATCTGTATAACCATAATGTGAGATTCTTTGCCATCGTTTTCAATTTAGGTATGAACAAGTCCTACAAATGCTGAAACAGTGATTTATATTCCTGCAAACACCAGATAAAAGGAACAACACCTGAATTTCACTTGTAAATGGAAGCTGAGTTTGAATCTCCAACGTTTCTGTGCCTTTTAATCTGCAGGCTTCTCTATGGCTACCAGCAAACAAATGAATTACTAGGGAAAACTGCATGCAAAATGAAGTCTGGTTACCTTAGGAGGAACGTAGAACTCTAGAAGGAACCTTTCCCCCTCTATCTTTACTGCTTTCCTTAGCAGCAAACGGCATTTTTGCCACTGAGAGCTACCCACACAGTTTGTGTCATCAGCAACCATGTAGCGAAGGGTTCCCTCTCTCTGAATGTCCACTAAATCCACTTTAGAAGATTGCCCCTTTGAAAGCCAGAGTTTGTGGGTCCATTTCTCTCTGGATTCGCTGTGTTCTTTGCTACCAGGAGGACAATGTTCCCGCTCAGACTGTTTGCTTTGCATGGCTTCCGCGCCTGGCTCTGGAGAAGACCGCCGATGCCACATCTCCTTCATGCCATCCACCACGCACAAGCTCATGTTCCTCAGAGAAAAACCTTTCTTGAATTTTGTCTTAGAAGAACTGTGCACGGAGACATCTTCTGAGCTTCGGGACTGGCCATAGGAGGAGACTTTTCTTGCCTGAGCCTGTTGGGTTTGGCTTAAGTACCTGCTGGAGGTGAGCGTGTGGTCCATGCTGTCTAGAGACTCCACGGAAGTCTGCTCTTTCCTTGGCAAGAGATCCCGTCCATAAGGCATGTGGCAGTTCTGAAGGCCCACAAATGGGACAATGTTATATTTCGTAGGGGAATTGGACACAAACACCCTGTTGACTTCCAGGCTGAAGATGTCCAAGAAATTTGCTGCAAAATGATGAGAGAAGGAAGTCTCAGCTCCAGGGGTGTCGTAGTGGGGATTTTCCTTCAGGAACTGGCAGAATTTCTGAGCAAAGTCCACTGCAGCAGCCTGGGCATGGAGCTCACAGAATTCCCGCCAGTCAGGAAGCTGGGAGGGAGGTTCTTGACAAAGAGCATCACCATTCATGACTGTTCCATTCCACCTACAATCAAGAGAAAGATGGTGAGAGAGAGAGAGAGAGAGAGAAGCTCTAACTACCTACCTGTTCTCAAATACAGTTAGTCCTTGACTTACAACCATTTCTTTAGTGACCATTTAAAATTAAAACAGCACTGAGAAAGTGACTTATGACTGGTTTTCACACTTATGACTGTTGCAGCATCCTCACGGTCACATGATTAAAATTTGGGTGCTTGGCAACTGGCATTTACGAGGGCAATTCAGAAATAAACCTCCATTTGGTTATCAATGACAGATACTCGCAGATACAGATCTTTTATTGTGCACATTAGAAAAACTACAACATTACATTACTTTTCAACATAATTGCCATTCAAATTGAGGTACTTGTCATAATGTCTTACAAGGTTTGAAATTCCTTAATAGTAGTCGCTCAGCGCCAAATTCGGGCTATGGGCGGGGTTGATCAAAAACATCCCAATGAAACTGCTTGAAAAGTTCTTGGGTGTGTCTAGCAGTATACAGGCGAGCATTATCATGAACCAACACCACACTGGAAGTGGTGCCATAGAAAATCTCGCCAAATGTGAAGATGCCAAAGGAGTAGTGCTAGTGAAATTCATGGAGTGTGGTTTGACCATCAATTCAGAAGTATACCGTGAAACGTTACAAAAACTTAAGACGAGCCATCTATAACAAGCATAGGGGCATGCTGACTTCCGGTGTGGAGTTGGTTCACAATAATGCTCTCCTGCACACCACGAGACACACCCAAGAACTTTTGAAGCAGTTCCGTTGGGATGTTTTGGATCACCTCCCATAGCCCAGATTTGGTGCCAAGCGACTACTACTAAGGAATTTCAAACCTTGTAAGATGTTATGACAAGTGCCTCAATTTGAATGGCGATTATGTCGAAAAGTAATGTAATGCTGTAGTTTTTTAATGTGCATAATAAAAGTTCTGTATCTGCGAGTGTCTGTCATTGATAACCAAATGGAGGTTTGTTTCCGAATTGCCCTCGTATTTATGACAGTTGCAGAGTCCCGGGGATCATGTGATCACCATTTGTAACCTTCCCAGCCGGCTTCTGACAAGCAAAGTCAATGGGGGAAGCCAGATTCGCTTAATGATTGTATGATTCACTTAATAACTACAGTGATTCGCTTAACAACTGTGACAAAAAGATCATAAAATGGGGCAAAACTCAGTTAACTGTCTTGCTTAGCAATGGAAATTTTGGGCTCAATTATGGTCGTTAAGTCAAGGATTGCCTGTACAAAATAACTTGATTTGCTTGTACTGGACTATTTCAGAAGAGGTGGGACCTGGAGGAGAAAGAGGGAGCCCTAACAGTAGTAGTGATTAAACCTCTCAACAAATTCAGAAAAAAAGTTAAATAGCTTTCATGACATCTAAGATCCATTACACTGGCAAACACCCCCATTCTCTCACAATTTTTAAAATGATACTGGGTTTCAAAATCTTACCTTTTCAGTTTATTTATCCAACCACTTCATAGATTGCAAATTAACACTAACCAAAGGAAAGGGATGGGGAGATGCATCTCACTGCTCATATATGTTGGGAGACGTAGAGTCTGCAAATGGCACTTACGGTACAATTTGTGTCCTCCAAGATCACACTGCTAAAACCTAACGACGAACTCCTGTACTCAACTGCCCAAATTATAATAGGAAATAAAAGCAAATAGGTAAACAGCTGCACAGTCCTGCAAATATTAAAAATATTACTCCCAACTTCTGGAAAAAAAAAGCATGAAAATCTAAGCCAAGCATTCTGGCCTGTTGCCATGGCAATATTGCTACCTTGTCTCCATGTACGTCTTTCACATAAAAAAGTGATTTTAAAAAGGGTGCCAAAACACTGCCTGCCTTTGATGCATGCACAGAATAATACATTCACATGAACATCAGATCACCAACTATGCTTTCCTAATGTGGCTTTTATTAACCGAAACACAATGTTGAAAGAGAAGAAAATCTCCTCATCCTTTCAAGGACATTCACACCTAAATTCCCCTCCCTTTCCTGGCTCTGGGGTGGCCTATTTCCTGTGTATTCCTGGAGTACGTGTGCTTCACATGGAGCTTCTATCGCACTGCCTGCCCGTTGCCAAGGCAGGCTGAAGCTGGATCGAGCTTCTGCCAAAGCTGCTGGGCAAAAAACACAACGTCTCCCGGAAGCCTTTTCTCCTCAGATCACGGAAATATTGATTGTGTGAAATACAAGTCAATCTTCCCATAGGAAACTCCCTTGCCTTCTTGACTTCATTATTCTGCCTGCCCATCAGTCTTTCTCCCTTCCAGTAATGCGGAAGTCAAACATAGGTAGACCTTGATTTATGAGCCCAAAATTTCTGTTGCTAAGCAAGACAGTTGTTAAGTGAGTTTTGCCCCGTTTTACAACCTTTCTTGCCATAGTTGTTAATGAATCACTATGGTTGTTAAGTTAGTAACAAGTCTGTTAACTGAATCTGGCTTCTCCATTGACTTTTCATGTCAGAAGGTCACAAAAGGTGATCACATGTCCATGGGGATGCTGCAAAGGTCATAAGTGTGAATAATGGCCATAAGTCACTTTTTTCAGTCCTGTTGTAACTTCAAACTGTCACTCAATGGTTGTAAGCCAAGGACTACCTGTAGGGCCCTCCCATTTTGGAGGAAGACAGAACATCTTTTGGGGCTGTGTATATTCACCAATCATTTGTTTATTTGTTTAATAAATAAAGCCACCCGTCTCATGTACTTGACTGGGGGACTAACAATTAAAAACAGAGTAAAAATGGTACAAAAACACAACCAAAATTGTAAATAACATAAAACAGCAGCCCAAAACACCCACAATATCCCATAATCATTATAACTAAGTTTGCTAGCAACTTGGTAGATCTTAACACAGGTCATAATGATTAGATAGACCAATGACAATACAGTATCAACAGAGGAAGGGGCTAGTGATGCAACTTCATGTCGTCAAATGGTACACAGCTCTTCTATGCTTCAAGAAGGAAGAAAGCTTTGAAGGTCACACAGCCCTCATTTCTGGGAATGGAATGGTAGTTTTAGAGCAGTGGTTCTCAACCTTTTTAATGCCGCGACCCCCAACCGGTCATAAGTCGAGGACTAAACCGGTCGTAAGTCGAGGACTAAACCGGTCGTAAGTCGAGGACTACCCAACTGGTCGTACGTCGAGGACTTTCCCTGCCCAGGAGCGCCGCACATGCGTGGTTCCGCCCCCTGCGCCGGCCGAGGCATAGCTGGCAAGCGGCAGAGACGGAGCAGGCCGACCACCAGCTGGCCCAGCCCAAGGGAGGTAAGGCACCCGCCGGAAAAGAGGAAAAAAATGGCGGACAGCCTTGCTTGGCAATCCCCGTGAAATGGTCGATTGACCCCAAATGGGGTCGCGACCCATAGGTTGAGAACCACTGTTTTAGAGAAATGCAACTTCCCTTTTTCCTTCCATGGATTCATGAGAATGGAGACTATGGGTGTTTCATTGACATGGATGAATGTGCTAATATTTGCCTTTAGGAATGAGACTTAACCGTTTGGCAGATTCAAACTCTGCCTGTCATTTGCCTGGTTGGGGTTAGCACAGGGGTTGTTAACTATGGCAACTTTACAACTTGTGGACTTCAACTCCCTGAATTCCTTAGCCAGCCATGCTCAGAAATTGAAGTTGAAGTCCACAGGTCGTAAATTTGCCATTGTTGCCCACTTCTGGGTTAGTAAGTGGGATTGTGGTTTATTACCCCTGGTTTATTTGTACTCCATGCAAACTACGTCTTAGCACAATGGAGGAAGTCAGCCAATCTCGAAGCAAGCATTAAACGGACACAGAAGTCGTTAAGCAAACCCATTTTAGCTAATGGGTGTTTTTTTCTAGAAATCAGAAATAAATGCTGGTTTCTAGCAAAATAATTCACAAACTGTGATCACATATCAACTTGGAGGAAGATGAACTAGTTCCAGGCATGTCTGGAGGGGAGTTGGTTAATGGCTCCAAACAGCTGTGTGACAGGGATTTGGCTCAAGTACAGCTGCAGCAGGACAGCCTGAGGCTTCAGGTGAAGAAAGCATGCAGCTGCAGCCAGTCGGTGATGAGGAAGAGGAACTGCCTTCTGCACTTGATCCAAGTACACGTAGGGCAGAGAAAAGGCAGGAGCAGAGAAGGTCAGCCAGATTACTCACAAGGAGAAACCCTCACCCTTCTTGATGGGCTGCACTGGAAGCTGGCTATTTAGCACAGCAGACAGATGGAAGCGATGCTGGGAATGTGCTCGTTTCCTAACTGTGTGTTTTCTGGTCATTGTGATTCTTCCTTGCTTTAAACGGACACCGCGCCTTGATTTGGATTGTGCCTTGTGAACTCTGGACCTTTCTTGCCTCGTGAACCCTCTTGTACTGTGGATTTAATTTGCCTGGTGGGTTTATTTTGATTGGGAAACCTTCAAGTGCCTTGTGGACTCACTGGCCATTGCTCCGTGGACTAGCATTGGTCTGCTTGTGGCTGGACTTAATTGGGACAGTCCTGGGTTTTTGGTGAAGGGAGTTGTGGGGGAATATTAATAAACCCACTAAACCACTGGTGTGTGTGTGTGAACGGGACAGCACACGTGTTCAATAAACCATTGTTTAAAAATGTTAGCCCTATCACTGTGAATGTCTCCAATCGCATCTTATTTTTATGTCTACATGTGTAATATGTTGATAGACTATTATCTATATCCCAAGATAATAATAATAATAATAATAATAATAATAATAATAATAATAATAATAATAATAATAATAATAATAATAATAATAATAATAATAGTAAAGTTGGAAGGGACCTTGGAGGTCATCTAGTCCAATCCCCTGCTCAGGCAGGAAACCCTATACCATTTCGGACAAATGGCTGTCCAGTCTCTTCTTAAAAACTTCCAGTGTTGGAGCATTCACCGCTTCTGGAGGCAGGTTGTTCCACTGGTTAATTGTTCTNCCTCGTCCTTCTCTTCGTTAAACTAGACATACCCAATTCCAGCAACCGTTCCTTATATGTTTTAGCCTCCAGTCCCCTAATCATCTTTGTTGCTCTTCTCTGTACCCTTTCTAGAGTCTCAACATCTTGTTTACATTGTGGTGACCAAAACTGGATGCAGTATTCCAAGTGTGGCCTTACCAAGGAATTGTAAATTGGTATTAATACTTCACGTGATCTTGATTCTATCCCTCTGTTAATGCAGCCCAGCACTGTGTTGGCCTTTTTGGCAGCTGCAGCACACTGCAGGCTCATATTTAGGTGATTATCTACTAGGACTCCGAGGTCCCTCTCACAGTTACTACTATTGAGCAAGGTACCCCCTATACTATACCTGTACATTTGGTTTTTCTTGCCTAAATGTAGAACCTTACTTTTTTCACTATTGAATTTCATTTTGTTAGATAGTGCCCAGTGTTCACGTCTGTCCAGATCCTTCTGTATTATTTGTATTATTTTGTTTTATTTGTATTATATTTGTATTATTCTCACAAACTACTGAATATAATTCCTATAGAAATACAATCAGTGAAGCTAAAGTTTGGAGAAAAAGTTGGCCAAGAATTGCTGAAGAACCTTTTTTTTAATTTTTAATTTTTGTATTTGATATGACACCCATTTCAGTGTTGAAGTGACTCTGGAAGATGTACAGAATGATAAAAGCATAATAAAAACAAAATTAGCAAGAATTAAATAGAGACTAATAAGAGTATGGGGTGGAGCCCTCTCTCTCTTACCCCATCAATAATTATGGATTCTCATTACCCCGTAGAAGATAAATTAACTGATATACATGCATGATTGTATTACAGAGAGAGACAATCAATCTTCCACTCGGCAGCATTTGTCGTATTTGCATATTTATTGCTGGGCTCTAAATTTTAGCTTCTCTTTAAAAAAAATAAATGCCACTGCCGCTTTCCCTATTACATGGAACAAAAGTTGTGAACAGAATAACATTTAAGGTGTTGACTGTTTTGATTAATTATAGGGGTAGTCGTACCAACCGAATGCCAAGTTTGCAATCGAGAATTGAATTTGGACAAGGTTTGACTACTTTAATTGAAATGAAATTGGGCTACTCTTATTAGCACTACTATATTTGCTGTTTTTTTACATAGTACATAGTTTAGTGTGGTTTAAACTTGGCATTCTCCTCCTCCCCAACCCAACAAGCAGAAATGACCCTTTTGTGTCAGATATGAAAGTGAGATTCAGGAGGGAGGCGATGATCGGCTACTGGGGGTTGAAGGGTGATCTGCATAGGCCCTTTCTTTTGGGGACAATGCTGTCTCAAGCATTACAACAACCTACTTTCAGTATCAGCTCTCTATTGCATGGAATTGTTCAGAAACCTTTTAAACTGCAAAGCTCAACAGGGTCTGGGTGCCAGAGAAGTATTTCTGCTCTGACCGAAGATAACCTTCCAAGCTGACAAGGCATAAAGGTTTATAGAGAAGCTACAAGATGTAAACTGAGGTTAGAGGATGCAGCAGGAAGAGGAGGAGGGGGGGAAAGGGGGAAAGCTTCCATTTAGAGCTTAAGATGCCCAGCCAAATAGTGGAATCCACCAATATATTGCTGGCACAAGCAACAATCGAGAAGCCGTTGCTACCTTTTTTTAGCTGGCTGGCTCCACCACTCAGACATGTTTGTCAAATTGCCCAGCCACATTTATGCAGCTGTGAAAAAAGGATCCTGGCTTTGACTGCCTCAGACAAGCCACAGATTTCTATCTGTTTAATTTTTGGATTTCAGTGGGATCCCACAACCCTGCCTGCTGTTCGCTTCCAGACTGGTATTCAGAGCAGAGCTACCTCCAAGGCAGCATGGCGGCTCTATTTCACTATGATGACTGATTTGCCCATCTCCAATCCTTGCTAGCCTAGCCAATTATTCAAAGGCCCTTTTGTTTTACTGGTTATTGGATGACATTATTCTCATCTTCTGTCTTCGTGTTCTTTCTTCTCTAATTCTAGCAGCGGTTATGAAGTTAGAACACAAAAGGGGACCTTTATGTCTTGGGTTCTCACTGTGCTTTCCTTCGGCACCTGTCACCCACTGGATATTTTTTTTATTAAAACAAAAGTCTCTAATGCAAAAAATAAGGGTGTAAAAACTGCTAGCATTCCAATTTGATTATTTCCAAGAATGGAAACTGAATGGCTTTTATAAGCTGTTTTTTAGAAATATGTATGAATTGCTCTCCCCAACTGCTTCCTTTAGAAGTATGCTATCCTAGCAAGAAAAAGAATAAAAGTAAGCACAGCTAGTAGAGAAACCTTCAGATGAAGTGAGGTATTAGTATTCAGGTAAAATGAATGTTTTACAACTGATGGAGGCCTCATGGTAACCGTTCTGTGAAGAGATTTTCCCATAAGCCGTTTTGCACAACTGCCTACAATCCTGTATACCCCCCCAACAGTCTCCAAGCATGCATACCAGCTCATCAAATTTGGGGACCAATGAATCCATCTGCCTAATAAATGCATGAAGCATTAAAACATTTTTGAGAGAGATCAGCCTCTTCCTGAATCTATCCAGGGACCAGAACTTTTCTAGGTAATCAGATACCCTGACAACTAAATTCAGCTAGGATCTCCCTTCCAAAAACACAAAATCTCTGTTTCGTGTTTCATTGATCATCAATGAGAAAGCCAGTAATGGCAGAAGAGCTCCATCCTGGTTACATACATCCACAGCTCCAAGCATAGTCTTGGCTCAAGGATAGTGGAATCCAATTGCGTGGTCTGAAGCACATCCATGGACACGTTCCAAAGTCTTCACTTTCAATGGGTGATAAATTTTATTCCTGAGATGCTGGGGCCTGAATAGAGGACCTTTTGCATGCCAAGCATATTCAGTTCCATCACGCTATGGCATCTGACATCTATTTCAGAATACAGTTACAGCTATGACTGGAAATACCTATAATGGAGATGGATACTGCTTATTTCGGTAGAGAACCACAGAGTTGACCTTGAAGAAGGAATGCAAAGACCATCAGCAAAACATGAATTAGCCCGGGAAGACAAGACAGCACGAGAAAGAAACTTAAGGCTGCCCCACCCTAACCCTCTTTGGTTTAAGAGGGAAGGAAGGGGACACTTTCAAAATAGTTATTATAGCCTATATCAATAAAGTTCCAACAATGAGTCCTGGTGGCGCAATGGTTAGAATGCAATGTTGCAGGCGAACTCTACCCATAACCTGGAGTTTGATTGTAATGCGGCTCAAGGTTGACCCAGTCTTCCATCCTTCCGAGGTCAGTAAAATGAGGAGCCAGATATTTGGGGGCAATATGCTAACTCTGTAAACCACTTAGAGACAGCTGTAAAGCCCTGTGAAGTGATATATAAACTCTCTAAGTTCTATTGCTATTGCTATTTCATGTGGAGTCTGTTGCCTGACTTGGCCTTCCTCAAAGGACTGGCATCGGTTTTGAAGGACTCACTAACAACCTTGCCCTTGGTTGTAGTGATGCCAGTTCCCTTACTTCTCCAAGATAGTCTCTGTGGATTCTTTACCATTTTCTTTCTTTGATACAATTAACGATTAATCAGACTTTTTGATTGTTTTTTTTTAAAAAAAATCTTTAGAATGCTACGTGTGAATCCTGCTTGTTTATTTACAGTCTGATATTTTGGGGAAACATAGAAAATAGGTGAACTCAATGACTACAAATAGTCCTTGACTTATGACCATAATGGAGCTTGCTCACCATAAGACAGGTCGGTGATGATTAAAGCAGCACAGGATTACAAAATAATAAGGGCATAAATAAATTATTACCTCCATAATCTGCCCTCTCTCTGAGATAGTACAGGACTTTCCTAACTTTATGTGAGATTGATTGAGCTAAGAGACAGAGTTACCTCATGAGTGTATAGCCTGCACCAGCCTTCCCATGCCATAATAATAAACACAGACCCAGCTTCCATCACTGTGTCCATAAGTATCTACTTCATCTTCCATTGCTGAACTACCTCCCTCACATGCTCCTATCTTTTATTCCCCCTCCCCCTCCCACGTTTGCCGGAACTAAATAAGAATGACAGCCAAACTCTTCCTTGTCAGATTTATTCTCCATCAGATAAGATACAGCTAACTGACCAGGTCATAGGGCTTTGGAAATCCACTGCCTCTTCCAGTGTAATATTGAATATCTTTCCATCCTTCACTGGGTTTTCCATTCATATCACGCAAGAGGAACAGGTTTCCTTGACGGATGGCTTCATCTACTTGAAACTCATCACTCGGATGACTGATCATAGAGCCATGGACTGAAGCATTAAACATATTGTACAGCCATCCACTTCCTGCATATAAAGAACCAATGCTTTTAGCAAGTCAATATTCCTGCAGACCACTTTTAAATAGAACTCTAATAAAGGAGAATATTTGTAGCTCAGGGTTGACATGAGGGGTCCTTGATGCTCTCCAAGCTTGCTTGTTTTCTTGCAGAGGTTTCATTACCCAAACTAGGTAACATCATCAGTGCTGGTAAGGAGTGCAGTTTGCTGTCAGTTTACACTCTGGTGGCTTGCTCTGTCGGTTTTGGCGGGGATGGTCTTAGAGATTTTTTGGTTGGGCTTGAAAGTTGAAAGTTGGCTTGAAACTCAACATTAAGAAAACCAAGATTATGGCATCCGGCCTTCTCAATTCCTGGCAAATAGATGGGGAAGAAATGGAGATAGTGACAGATTTTATCTTCCTGGGCTCCAAGATCACCACAAATGGGGACTGCAGCCAAGAAATTAAAAGACGCTTGCTCCTGGGGAGGAAAGCTATGGCAAATCTAGACAGCATACTAAAAAGCAGAGACATCACCCTGCCAACAAAAGTATGTATAGTCAAGGCCATGGTTTTCCCAGTTGCAATGTATGGCTGTGAAAGTTGGATCATAAGAAAGGCTGAGCGCAAAAGAATTGAGGCCTTTGAACTATGGTGCTGGAGAAGACTCCTGCAAGTCCCTTGGACTGCAAGGCGATCAAACCAGTCAGTCCTAGAGGAGATCAACCCTGACTGCTCCTTAGAAGGCCAGATCCTGAAGTTGAAACTCAAGTACTTTGGCCACCTAATGAGAAGGAAGGACTCACTGGAGAAGAGCCTAATGCTGAGAAAGATTGAGGGCAATAGAAGAATGGGACGACAGAGAAGGGGCGTTGTCTTACCTGAACGCCTTTTCTCAGTACGGAGATGGAGAATCCACTGGTGGGTTTTCATTGGATGCCTGCTCCTGAGACCAAGTAGCCAAACTTTGACACGCCCCCTGTTGCTGTGAGATCCAGTCTTATTGAGGGCGAAAGCGGCTGATGATGTACTAGGTATTGGCTCTCTAACCCCTAATAACGGCCTGACTGACCTAAGGGTGGGTGTGGATTCTCCATCTCCGTACTGAGAAAAGGCGTTCAGGTAAGACAACGCCCCTTCTCCAGTACAGGAGATGGAGAATCCACCAGTGGGACATACCAAAGCCTCACTGTCCCAACGGGTGGGAATCAGGTAAGGCCGAATCCGTGGTCCCCGCAATCACCTGTTGGAGCACCCTTCTACCGAAGGAGGCGTCAGCCGAGGCGAAGCGATCAATTTTATAATGGCGCACGAACGGGGAAGGTGAAGACCATGTCGCAGCCCTGCAAACTTCCTCAATGGAGGCCTGAGTGGCCCACGCCGCAGATGTTGCAGCGCTGCAAGTGGAGTGCGCCGTGATACGATCTGGAACCGGCAGGGAGGAGGACTTATACGCCTCCGCTATGCAGGTCCTGATCCACCTGCCAATGGTGGAGGTGGACACCTTCTGTCCTAGAGAGGACGGATGAAAGGAGATGAAAAGGGCTTCAGACTTCCGAAATGGCGCTGTGCGTTTGATGTAGCGCTTTAATGCCCTGCGAACGTCAAGCGTGCACCACTGACGTTCCAGGTCGTGAGAAGGATTGGGAGAGAAATTTGGCAAAACGACCTCCTGAGTCCTGTGAAAAATTGAGTTGACTTTAGGTACAAAGGTGGGATCTAAGCGAAGGACCACCCGGTCCTGGTGGAAGATGCAGAGATCCTCCCTGATTGAAAGGGCAGCTAGTTCCGAGATACGTCTGGCAGACGTGATAGCTACAAGGAACGCGACCTTAAGAGACAAAGCCCGCAATGGTACCGTGTTAATGGGTTCAAAGGGGGGTTTGATGAGCGCCCGAAGTACCCGAGGGAGTTCCCAGGAAGGGTATCGGTGCATCACGGGAGGTCGGGAGTTGGATGCGCCTTTGAGAAAGGCGCGTATCCTAGGATGTTGAGCTAACGGACCCGAATTTGCACAAGACAGCAACATAGATAGGGCTGCCACCTGTCTACGAATGGTGGCAGGAGCCAACCCTCTGTCCAAACCCTCCAGAAGATAGTCAACAATCTGAGGAATGGTTAGATTGTACATATCCAGTTGTTGTCTGCCACACCAATTGCAAAAACTTTTCCATATGGAATCATAAATGCGATTGGTAGCGGGTCGACGAGCAGCTTGGATCAAGGAGATTGCTCGCGGGGAAAAACGCTCCTGAGCCATTATGCGGCGCTCAAGCGCCATACGGCTAACTGAAGCCACTGAGGGTCCAGATGGTGAAGGCCCCCCTGTTGTAGCGACACGCGACTCGGGGGAATCTGCCATGGGGGATGGACGGAAAGGCTCATTAGGTCGGCGAACCAAGGCCTCCGAGGCCAGTACGGAGCCACCAGAACCACCCCCGCCCTCTCCAGTAGCAGCCTGCGTATGGTCGCCGGAATGAGCGGGAGGGGAGGGAAGGCGTAGAGTAGGCCCTTCGGCCACGGAGTCCTTAAGGCGTCCGTCCCCTCCGCCCTGGGTGGTAATATCGGGAGAAGAACCTGGGGAGCTGTGCATTGTTCGGTGACGCGAACAGATCGAGGATCGGGAGGCCGAATCTGTGTGTTATCTCTGAGAACAGGACCGGATTTAGTCCCCATTCCGAGGGATCTACCGTGGCTCGACTTAAGAAGTCTGCCTGTTGGTTCCTGTCCCCAGAGATATGCTCAGCCCTGAGGGAAGCTAGGTTGGTTTCCGCCCAGGACCCCAGTAGCCGGGCCTCGGTCATGAGGGACCTGGACCTGGTACCTCCTTGCTTGTTTACATGGGCCTTGGACGCCATGTTGTCCGTGAGGACCAATACGTGGCGACCCTTGATGTAGTGGCTGAACTGCCGGAGGGCCAGGTGGACGGCCCTGAGTTCCAGCCAATTGATGATGTGTCTCAAGTCTGCGCTTGACCAACGGCCCTGCGCAAACTGAGACTGTAGATGGGCACCCCAGCCGAACAGGCTGGCATCCGTCGTGATGGTAAGACGGTCCGGTTCCTTGAAAGGTGACCCCTTGGTCACCGCCCACGAGAACCACCAGCATAGGGACCTCCGGGCGTGCAATGGGAGCTTCACCCGTCGGTTGGATGCGCTGACGTTCAATCGCGGGAACGGTAAAAGGAACCATTGGAGTTCCCGTAAGTGGAGCCTGGCCCAGGGGACAATGGCTATGCAGGAGACCATCTTCCCTAAAAGTTGGGATAACAAGACCAACGTCACTACCTGTTCTCGGTACACCCTGCGAGCAAGGTCCCTGATGCTGTCCAACCGTTCCTGGGAGAGATAGACCATGCAGTTCGCGGTGTCTATGATGGCTCCCAGGTGCAGAAGCCTGGATGAGGGAACCGTCTGGCTTTTCTGGAAGTTCACCAAGAACCCGTGCTGTTGAAGGACCTGAATAGTTAGAGCCAGGTCTGTCTGGGCCGCCCGGAAGGAGGACGCCTGAATCAGAATGTCGTCCAGATAACACTGGATGCGTACCGGTACCTTCCGGAGGTGGGCGGCCAGCACAGCCAGGATCTTGGTGAACACCCTGGGTGCCGAGGAGAGGCCGAATGGAAGAGCCTTGTACTGGAAATGTTGACCCCTGTAACAGAACCTGAGGAACCGCCGGTGGTCTGGAAGGATGGGGATGTGTAGGTACGCTTCTGAGAGGTCTATCGACGCTAGGAAGTCTCCCTGTCTGATGCCTCCCAGGATGGACTGGAGCGATTGCATTTTGAATTTTTTGTATACAATGTAACGATTCAGACTTTTCAAGTCTAGAATCGCCCTCCATCCCCCCGATGTTTTGGGAACCACAAAGAGGATGGAGTAGAATCCCCCTCCTTCGTGACCCGACGGTACCGGTTCTATGGCCTGAATGTCTATGAGATGACGAATGGCCTCCTGCATAAGTCCCCGCTTGATTGGATTGCAAGATGTGGGGCAGGACATGAAGTGACCCGGCGGGATCGCCAGGAACTCCAGGGACAGACCCTGTTGTACAGTCTGTAATACCCATTTGTCCGTGGTGGTGAGCTCCCACCGATGGAAAAAATGGGACAGCCTGCCTCCAATGGGAAGGGAGATTTGAGAGTCACTTGGACTTCTTAAAGGGACGTCCCGTTCCCCGAAATGGTCGCCTATTCTGGGGCTGTTGCCTGGGCCGAAATCCTGTCCTGTCATAGGGGCGGTCATATGTGCGATCCTGCCTAGTTGTGAAAGGTCGAAATGGCTGGGCAGCAGCCGAGCCTGAATTTTGCCGAAAGGGCTGCCTCCTGGAATAAGGAGTGGGGCGCTTGTCGGATCGCTTGGTGACGTGAGCCATGACTTTTCTCTTATCCTTGTTTTCCACAAGGAAAGGGTTCAATGCTTCGCCAAATAGATGGGACCCCTGATAGGGAGCGGATGCCAGGCGCCATTTGGCCTTGGCGTCGGCCTGCCAATGTTTGAGCCAGAGCATCCTCCTGGCTGAAACGTTGGAAGCCAAGGCTCGTGAGGCAAAATTAGCCGACTGTAGAGTCGCGTCTGACGCGTACTCCGTAGCGGCCACCATTTTGCTCAAGTCCTGATGAGTCCTAACGTCCTCAGGAGGGACTCTGGCTTGCAGCTGCCGAAGCCATAAGAGAATGGTTCGGACAAAAAAGGACGCGCACGTGGCCGTCTTGATGGCCCATGCGGTTGACTGATGGGTCTTGCGAAAAGTTAGATTGCATTTCCTATCGTCTGCCTTAAGGGCCTCCGCCAAGTCCCCAGAGACTGCCGTCTGAGACACCAGAGGAGTCCAGGCTTCATCTATCTGAGGTACCTCCAAGGCATCAGTTAGATCCTTGGAGGTATGATATAACTTCTTGTCCGACCCACTAATGGAGAGGGAGGCAGAAGGGGAAGACCACTGCTTCTTTATCCCCGTAAGGAATATGTGAGGACAGGGCACATGATGCTGCGTTGCTTCAGTTGCAAAAAATATGGGGTCCGGACTCGCCTCGGCGGTAGCCTGCGGCTGCGGAAACTGATCGGACCCTATATTGGACGTGGCCGTGGCCTTGCGAAGTAGGGAGAGAAACAAGGCATGATTAAAAAGGCCACCTGAAGAGGGCTCCGGGGGAAGTACCTCGTCCTCTGACCAGTCAAGCTCCGGCGGTTCCCCTCCCGTGTGGGATGAATAGCCACCAATTGAGGAACGGTCAGGTGATGGAGGATCCTGAATCATAAGGTCCTCTGCTGGCAGAGTGGGAGGAGGCATGGATGAGGTAGAAGCCTCCTCCCCAGGCGTATGACAAGATCGTGTTGCCAGCGCCCGGTCAACGACCTTGGAAAGCAGAGCTTCCAGGCGGCCGTCTGAAAATAAGTCTCCTAAATCTGGGCCCCTAAGCCCAGCCGCCGTCGGGGTGAATGTAGCTTCTGGAGCCGAGCTTGTGGCATAGGAAAGTGGCCCAGCACCCGCGTGGGGCACTGTCGGGGTAACTGGGTCGATCGCCAGGGACCACACTCCCTGAGTCGAAGTGGAGGGACCCAATGGGAGATCGAATTCTGGGGCCACCATTTGATTCTCCTCATGCCTGGCCTGCTTTTGTGCCCTGTCAAATTCTCTTTCCAGAGCCTGGTGCCTACGGCTGGCCTGCTTCTCCGCCAACTTCGATGTCTTCTTCAGGGTGGCCTTGGCCTTGCTTCTAAGCTTGCCCGCTGCCTCCTGTCCGGAGGATTTGTGCCGGCCGTGGGTGGATGATGGGGACGCGGTACCCAGGAGCTGAGGTGCCGTGGAATCCTCCATCCTGAATTGAGCTATCTCAGGAAACCTGAGGGGGAGCTCTGGCAAGCAAGCGGATGGCGGGAAGGATGTTCAGAGCTAGTAACAAGTACTGCTCCCCTGACCACCCGACCTGATAAGATTCTCTCTGGGTCTAGGTCACGGTCACTGGGAGTACCGAAGGCACGTTAGGGGCCCGCAAAGGCTCCGCCCGGAGGCCTTAGGTGGCCAGTCAGGGTGCACCAGATATTCAATGAGGGAGGAAGGCCTGAAAGTGAGGCCTGGCACAGGCAATGTGAGCAAAAGGCCAAGGTGCTTCGAATCAAGGTGGTGGCCTGAGAATTTGACAATATTAACCCTATGCGAGTAGGAACCAATGTACAAAGGGCCCTGTAGGAGACTTGGCCCCTGCTACCTGTGATGAGGGCAACTAGGCCAGCCGCATGGCACCACAAAATGGCGGCCGCAGCAGATTTCCACAAGGCCTCTGGGCTATAGTTAGGCCTGCAATATGGCCTGAAGGAGGAATTAACCTGCAACGCACGAAAGTATCAGCTGTAGCTTTGGGCCGCTGCGAATGGTCCCTAGGGACCAGGCTGGCAAAGGAACGACGGCTCCTCAGGCGCTGGGGGATTCGCCTACCCCAGTCAAGGCCGAAGGCTCTTATTTTAGTCCTCACGATCGCCCAAAATGGCGGCCGCGACCATAGGCCGACGCAAACGGCCCAGAAAATCAATTTAATGAAGAGCGAACTGCAGCCAAGACAAGGAATGCGAACCTCCCAAACGGCTTGAAAAAGCCTCCCTGAGCCCAGGGAGAAATCCCCCGTCAGAACCTGAGGTAAACGCCTCAAAATGGCGGCCGCAACTTTAGGCCGCTGCAAGAGGTCCGAAAAAGCTGATTTTAAAGAAAAGAACTGACAGCTAAGGCGAGGGAATTGCAAGCCTCCCAAACGCCGTGGAATCGCCTCCCCTGCGAGCCCAGGGAGAAGTCTCCTGTCAGCTTCTGTAAAAAACAGCCCCAAAATGGCGGCCACGACTCTCGGCCGTTGTAAACGGCCCAGAGGAAGGCAATTTACAAGGGAGAGCTTGACAATAGCGGTGGGCTAGCTGAGAGAAGGAAAACGACGGGGGAATCGGCGATGAATGCCCTCTCCCCTACCCAGATCCCTGGGGACAAAAAGAAACACGACGGGGATTTCCCCCCCCCCCCACCACCCTCAGAAATACCTCAAATCGGCCGATTTGGGGCTCTGCTGATCCCAGCAGATTGAGGGCAGGGTGTTTTGGGGAAATGTAAGCTTGAGAATCCAACGATGGGTCTCTGACCTGCAAATCTCTAAGTCTAATCCTGAGAGCCAAACCCTGAGACGTCTGCAAGAGCTTGAGACCAAGATAAGACTGGGTCTCACAGCAACAGGGGGCGTGTCAAAGTTTGGCTACTTGGTCTCAGGAGCAGGCATCCAATGAAAACCCACCGGTGGATTCTCCATCTCCTGTACTGGAGAATGAGGTGGCTGGATGGAGTCACTGAAGCAGTAGGCGTGAGCTTAAATGGACTCCAGAAGATGGTAGAGGACAGGAAGGCCTGGAGGAACATTGTCCATGGGGTTGAGATGGGTCGGACACCACTTCGCAACTAACAACAACAATTTGCTGTTGGCTTCTTTGGCAGTTTCTTGATTGGGGTATTGTTTACTTGACTGTTGGTCTGATGTTAACCTTGGAGTTAATCTATGCTGATCCATCTCTGAAAACTTAAACTGGGAAGAGGAAACACAGATCACAGGTAATTTGTGAGACACCCCTGGTCCAAACAAACATGAATCCTAACCAGCAGCCCATTTTCGGCTAGGAAAATTAGAAAGAGAGCAAGTTCATGAGAAGCAAGAATTGCCCAGGAAAAAAGGTTTTTCAATTTTCAAGAACATTATTTAATTGAGATCGTGACATATCTCTTGCCCCAAAGGAAGAAGATTTCAGTTTTTACATAAAAATGGAGGAATGACAAGCAATGAAGAGTCACAATCGGGTTGCTTTTCATTCACAGGGCTTTGTTTCTTTTCTTTCTTTTTAAAGCCAACAAAGGGGAATTGTTGAGACTCAGAGCTTGCCAGTTTACAACTCAGCATTCAGGGAATTTCACAAGAGTTTCAACTATTAAGCAGCAGAGAGATACAAGGCGGCACCAAATGGCACCACAAGAAGGTTGGCTCGGGCTCCAGTACAAAGCAGTGCCAGAGAGAAAACTCTCGTGTGAATTTTGTTGTTTTTTCCAGCAGTTCCTCAAATACACACCAAGACTGTAGACAATCCATTTCAATAAAAGTCAGAACGCAAAGACTAGCTCAGGGGTAGGCAACCTTGGCTCTTTTATGACTCGTGGAATTCAACTCCCAGAATTCCTGAGCCAGCATGGCTGAGCTTGGAAACTTCTCCCTTTCTCCTCAGCGTGGCTGGCTCAGGAATTCTGGGAGTTGAAGTCCACGGGTCATAAAAGAGCCAAGGTTGCCTATCCCTGGACTTGCTGAAAGCTTAGCCTTTTCATTCTGTTGAGTACAAATGTTGCAAAAATTCAGGGTTAAAGTCTCCCTTTCTTCAGGTATCGTTAGGACATTTAAACAAGCAGAATTCTGCTACCTCTGGCTAAATCCCACCTCAGTTTAAGCTTCTGCTTCTATGTGGACAACTAAAGAGGTAAATGAAGCCTAATTCACCACTTTGCAGTCCAGATTAGCAAAACAGATAAAGGAGAATATTTGTAGCTCAGGTTGTCTCAAAAGTGCTTTTTCAAAAGACAACTGGACTATGTTTTTCCCTTGAGGAAAAAAAAGTCATTTCGCTTCTCATCCAAGAAGCTTCATCAGTTCTGGTTGGATGGTGGTGATGGTGGTGGGGGTGAAAGAATTAGTTCTGAGCTGTCAGAACTAATCCTTCCATCCTTCTCACCATAAGGGAAAAACAAAGCCCAGGGGTCATGCTCAGTTAGCTTTTTTGTTCATCTATATCAGGGGTAGTCAACCTTGGCTCTTTTATGACTCGTGGACTTCAATTCCCAGAATTCCTGAACCAGCTTAGCTGGCTCAGGAATTCTGGGAGTTGAAGTCCACGAGTCATAAAAGAGCCAAGGTTGACTACCCCTGATCTATATCATAAATACTTTTTATTTTGTTCTGCGTGGTTACAAGAAGTCAAAAATGACTCGATGGCACATACAATAATCATCATTACTTTCTTCTTTTGCTGTATCAAATCCCTAAAAATTCAATAGCCACAATATTGAAAGTCTTCTTGGATGCCAGGTGAAAATTTACCTGGAAAAATCGAAAGTAAAAAAGCCATCAATGAAAAATCAAGTTGTCATATTTGAACCCATGCCTGCAATTTTGCACTTTGCAAGACATCAGGATGTATTCACAATGCGTCAAGAACTGAGATTCTGCTCTCAGAATCTAGAAAGAACAATTCACAGGGAGTACAAGTTTTTAAGCAAACGTACTTGAGAAACATAGAGCATCATGTCTTAGTCTATTTAAAAGACTCATCGACTCTCAATGTTTCCAAAACTATTTTGGGACAACCTGTGGCATTGGATTTCCCAGATTGTCATGGAAAAAAAATTGTTTTTCTGTAATCAAATCTGCTAATTTTAACAGATGACTCAGACTGTAATGAGAGAGGAAGTAAATCTTTTTTCAATCACATGTTGATACCAAACATCACTGTGTGAATTCTTACCATGTCTCGTACTTTTCTTTGCCTTTTCTCTAAAGTAAATTGAGATACAGAAAACTGATGGCAGAAAAAAACCTAGTAGTCCATCAAATCTGCCCTTTGAGTTGGTTGTTTGCTTTCTTTTTAATTTATTCATTATATTTAACTTTAATTTTTATATTTTATTTTTATTTTACATTTAATTTTTGTCGGATGGTGGACATGAGTTTATTCCAAGCATGTTTAAACTCACTTACTGAAGATTGATCCCTACTTTCGCTGAAAGTTGGTTTGAAGCTTCCATTACTTTTTCTGTAAAGTCATACTTTCTAACATTACTTTTGAACTTCCTGCTTGTCAGATGAAGTTAATAATAATAATAATAATGATAAAGTTGGAAGGGACTTTGGAGGTCATCTAGTCCATCTGCTCAGGCAGGAAACCCTATACCATTTCGGACAAATGGCTGTCCAGTTTCTTCTTAAAAACTTCCAGTGTTGGCGCATTCACCACTTCTGGAGGCAGGTTGTTCCACTGGTTAATTGTTCTAACTGTCAGGAAGTTTCTCCTTAGTTCTAGGTTGCTTTTCTCTTTGGTTAGTTATGCCCCCATGTTTTTGATTTTTGCTTAATATTGAAATAGCCTTTCAGTATTGCAATTTTGCCTTGTGTGGAGATCCCAATCCATAGATGGTTGTGTGCTCCTTTATTTAATCATCTGCTTGCCAATTTAAGGAAGAAAAACAACTGAAGAGCGAAGAAGAAAACAGAGACAGCAGTGAAGAATTGGGCAAAAAGAATATGAGCTACTAGTGCCTTTCTGAGTAGCGATTTTGGCTGAAGTAAGGGCGGTTACATTATATTTACATTATTTTTCAAAGAAATTTGCAACATCTGTCTTTTTTCACTACAACCTTCAATCTGCTTCTAGACCAGCGGTTCTCAACCTATGGGTCGCGACCCCATTTGGGGTCGATCGACCATTTCACGGGGGTCGCCAATCAAGGCTGTCCGCCATTTTTTCCCCCTTTTCCGGCGGGTGCCTTACCTCCCTTGAGCTGGGCCAGCTGGTGGTCGGCCTGCTCCATCTCTGCCGCTTGCCAGCTACGCCTCGGCCGGCGCAGGGGGCGAAACCACGCATGCGCGGCGCTCCCAGGCAGGGAAAGTCCTCAACTTACGACTGGTTTAGTCCTCGACTTACGACCAGTTGGGGGTCGCGGCATTAAAAAGGTTGAGAACCACTGTTCTAGACTATCTCTTTACCAAACTGGCAAACCAAGAAATCCTTGTGTGTTTCAAAATACAGTCAAGAATCGTTTCACATATTAAGAAGATGGGCAGTACCTTTGCTGTAATACTTCTCAATGTGGCCTCCTAAAAGAATGATGGTCTTCTGTCACAAAAAGACCCATCAAACTCAATGGGGAGAACAGATTCATTTAACAACCATGTTACTAACTTAACAACTGCAGTGATTCACTTAAGTATGGCAAGAAAGATCATAAAATGAGGCAAAACTCACTTAACAACTGTCTTGCTTAGCAATGGAAATTTTGGGCTCAATTATGGTCGCAAGTCAAGGACTACTTGTATTGGTTTGATTTAAACTAGCATTTGGATTACAGAAACTGTTCTCTCTGATGCCTTCTTTTTAACCTCAAGATTGTTTTTAACATCACTGCGCACATGAGAAGATATATAATCTTCATAGAAAAAGACAATTAAACAAAATAAAGTCTATATAAATGGAACGGGAGCAGGAACAATATATATAAAGGTAAAATCAGAGGGGAGAACATTCATCATAATACTGAATAGGACAGTGGTGGCGAACCTATGGCACGGGTGCCAGAGGCGACACTCAGAGCCCTCTCGGTGGGCATGCGCGCCGTCGCCCCAGTCCTAGACCTTCAGCTGGGTTTTATAAAACCTTTTTGCTTTAGGCCTCCGCCGCCGTGTGCAAAAAAAAAAAAGGTTCAATCAATCAGTCAATTTCAACTTCTTGCGGGGAAAAAAAAGATCTTGCAAAGTTGGAATTGATTGATTGAACTTTTTAGTCCCACCCAGTCTGCTGTTACCACTGCAGCCACATCCAGCCAATGGGCCACACCCAGCCAATGAGCCACACCCAGCCAATGGGCCACACCCACCCGGCACCAGACGATGCATAAGTGGGTTTTGGGTTGCAGTTTGGGCACTCGGTCTCTAAAAGGTTCGCCATCACTGGAATAGGACATTAAAATCACTAAACATTCAATGGAATAATATAGTCCAATGTTTCTCAACCTTGGCTACTTGAAGATGAGTGGACTTTAACTCACAGAATTCCACAGCCAGCCATGCTGTCTGTGGAATTCTGGGAGTTGAAGTCCACAGATCTTCAAGTGGCCAAGGTTGAGAAACACTGATCTAGTTTATTGCCTATCTCAAACTTAGTAAGATATGGCAATAAACAAATAATAATAAAAGATAACACAGGTTTGTTTGATAAGCCTATAATATTAATGTTACCTGCATATTGTGGATTTTATTGTCAAAAGCTGCACCAGGTATTACTGGTATAAATACTTTAAGTGAATCCTTAATATCTGTTCTAATTTTCAATAGTAATAATCACTCTTCATAGAATGCAGTTTCTAGTTCTCTGAATGTCCTCACTGGCCATCCCTTCATTTAATCCAGTTTTTTCTGAATCCTTATTCAAGTATGGTGTCCAGAACTGGACACAAAAATCAGACTAGGAAATGTTATTTAAAGAAATTGAAATAGGGTTGAATGTACCTTGGGGCAAAAGAAGTGAAGACAGCATTTGACTTTTAATTTAAAAAAAATGTTAGTCTCAACTTGGCTCAGAAACAGTAACTTAGAGTCCTAGTGGATGATCATTTAAACATGAGCCAGCAGTGTGCGGCAGCAGCCAAAAAAGCTAATACAATCCTTGGTTGTATAAACAGAGGCATAGAATCAAGATCACACAAAGTATTAGTACCGCTTTATAAAACCCTAGTAAGACCACACCTGCAGCCAATTTTGGTCACCATATCACAAAAAAGATGTTGAGAGTTTGGAAAAAATTCAGAGAAGAGCAACTAAAATGATCAAAGGCCTGGAGACTAAAACATACGAAGAACGGCTACGGGACTTGGGTTTGGCTAGTCTAAAGAAAAGAAGAAATAGGAGAGACATGATAGCAGTGTTCCAGTATCTGAGGGGCTGCCACAAGGCAGAGGGGAGCAGGTTGTTCACCAGAGCACCAGAGGAAAGGACGAGAAACAAGGGTTGGAAACTGATCAAGGAGAGAAGCAACCTGGAATTAAGGAGAAACTTCCTAACAGTGAGGACAATTAACCAGTGGAACAGCTTGCCTCCAGAAGTTGTGCTTCATCACTGGAGACTGGACAGCCACATATCTGAAATAGAAGACCTCCAAGGTCCTGTCATGTCCTGTCCCACCCTACCCTACCCTACCCTACCCTACCCTACTCTATTCTATTCTATTCTATTCTATTCTATTCTATTCTTCAGATTTTTTTCCTTTGCTGGAGATCAGTAACAAAATTCTTCCCATTGCCAGACACAGGAACAGTCTTCAGGCATAATTGTAGGTGTACAGCTACTACTTTATCAAATCACATCATTTAAACTTGTCTCTTTTTATACCATCCTCACCTTCAAATTTACTATTTTTCAACATTTCATAATACAGGTAGTCCTCAACTTATGACCACAATTGAGCTCAAAATTTCTGTTGCTAAGTGAGACATTAGGTGAATTTTGCCCCATTTTCCGATCTTGCCACATTTGTTAAGTGAATCGTGGCAGTTGTTAAGTTAGGAACACGGTTGTTAAGTAAATCTAGCTTCCCCATTGACTTTGCTTGTCAGGAGGTCGCAAAAGGCGATTACCTGACCCCGGGATTAACTGTAACTATCATAAATATGAGTCAGTTGCCAAGCATTTGAATATTGATAACATGACCATGGGGATTTTGCAATGGCTATAAGTGTGAAAAATCGTCATCACTTTTTTTAGTGCCATTGTAAGTTCAAATGTCACTAAAGAAATTGTTGTAAGTTGAGGACTAACTGTTTATAATAATAATAATGATAAAGTTGGAAGGGACCTCGGAGATCATCTAGTCCAACCTCCTGCTCAGGCAGGAAACCCTATACCATTTCGGACAAATGGCTGTCCAGTTTCTTCTTAAAAACTTCCAGTGTTGGCGCATTCACCGCTTCTGGAGGCAGGTTGTTCCACTGGTTAATTGTTCTAACTGTCAGGAAGTTTCTCNTTCACCCACTTCCCAAATTATCTCTTGTTGCTATGAAAATCACTCTCTATTTTCTATCTTTTAATCTTAATTATGCCTTATTCTTTGACTACATTGTTTGCTAATCTGTTTTTCCATACACACATTTTACAACAGCTTTGCCTCATTTTCATTTTTTTCAACCAATTATTCTTCAATGTACAGTTTATTCCCCCCCCCCTTATCATCAGCTTCTTTCATTTCATCATTAGATGAGGCACACATTTGCAGGCCTCCTACTACCACAATTCCAAATATTTCTGTGGGCTCTGTAACATAATGCATTCCACTCTATTCCAAGCAACTTCCACATCCTCCTCCTTCACGTCCACTTTCTGCTCATTTTGTTAAGTGAGGAATCAATTTTCCAACATTCTTTTCTAGGACTCATACCATCTCTTCCTACAGTTGTTCTACTCTCAATATAGTTTAACCACCAAATCAGATTTGTTAGTACGATCAAGGATTACTGTAAGAAAGAAAAATCAAACCAGAACGATAAAATAAAATGAACCCAGATTGGCAAATTTGTCACATTTGCATGAATTGTTACCATGTTTTCACTGCAGCCACCCAGGATAACAATAACAATAATAATAAAAATAAAAGTTGGAAGGGACCTTGGAGGTCATCTAGTCCAACCCCCTGCTCAGGCAGGACACTCTATACCAGGGGTAGGCAACCTTGGCTCTTTTATGACTCGTGGACTTCAACTCCCAGAATTCCTGAGCCAGCCAAGCTGGCTCAGGAATTCTGGGAGTTGAAGTCCACGAGTCATAAAAGAGCCAAGGTTGCCTACCCCTGCTCTATACCATCTCAGACAAATGGCTGTCCAGTCTCCTCTTAAAATCTTCCAGTGTTGGAGCATTCACAGCTTCGGGAGGCAGGTTGTTCCACTGATTAATTGTTCTAACTGTCAGGAACTTTCTCCTTAGTAGGATTTGAATCCTGGGTTGGTGGTGATAGTATATATGGCTAAATTATAAAAGAAGATTAATGTAATGCATCTTCCTTAGGAGATGTTGCAGCAAAGATAGAAAGTAATCTTTGTGCAGCTTTCCCTATAAAATATGTAACAAAACAATGCTTGTTGAATCATTTCTTTTTTCACAAAGTCTCATGAGGAGAAGCATTCTGTTAGTGGGGTTTACGTAAAGTAGTAATGTTAATGGAAGCACATTATGCCTGGCTCTAAAAAAAATCCTTCCCCAACCAGGGGAAGGATAATAGGTAGACAACTTAGAAATTGCCAAGTGCCTTTCACTATGAAACACTCTGCTGTTTCATGAGAGGGCACCAAAGTTAATTTGATAGACTTCACTTATTGACAGCCTCATTTAATGCCCATTCTAATTTACAATGATATAAAAAATAACCCAATTGTATGGCCAATCCTCGTATTTACAGCCAACACAGTGTCTGATGGTCAGGTAATCGCCATGGGCACTTCATAATTGACTTCTGACAAGCAGAGACAATAGAGAAACCAGCAATAAAATTGTTAAGTTGTGGTCACATGATGTCTCGCTTAATGACATGATTTGCTTAATGATTAAATGGGAAGTGATGTTGTATGCCAATCAGACAATCAATCAATCAATCAGAATAGAGCTGGAAGGGACCTCTTCTAGTCCAACCCCCTGCTCAAGCAGGAGACCCTGTACCATCGTGTTCATGTGATTTTTCCACTTAGTAACTATAGAGTTTAATGGTCCACTTGCCAGTCCTTACTATGGTCGCAAAGTGAAGACTACGTATATTCAATATCATCCAATCTTTGAAAGACTATGTTTTTGGCCTGGTTAAAAGCAGAAGATAGAACCAACTCTATTGCAAACTTTGAGCATCTCAATTTCTGATTCCTTGCTAAAATCTGTGATGAGTGGTATGTTGTAGTAATAATAATAATAATAATAATAATAATAATAATAATAATAATGATAATGATAAAGTTGGAAGGGACCTTGGAGATCATCTAGTCCAACCCCCTGCTCAGGCAGGAAACCCTATACCATTTCGGACAAATGGCTGTCCAGTTTCTTCTTAAAAACTTCCATTGTTGGCGCATTCACTGCTTCTGGAGGCAGGTTGTTCCACTGGTTAATTGTCAGGAAGTTTCTCCTTAGTTTTAGGTTGCTTCTCTCTTTGGTTAGTTTCCATCCGTTGCTTCTTGTCCTGCCTTCAGGCGCTTTGGAAAATACGGTAGCTTGACTCTCTCTTCTTTGTGGCAGCCCCTGAGATATTGAAACACTGCTATCATGTCCCCCCTTGTCCTTCTCTTTTACCGTTTTCTCTTTTTTTCATGTCTATATCTTTCCCAGAATCCACTCTATGAAATTTCACATTCAGAATTTCTCATTAGCCTATCAATCCTAAATTCTTTCTGCCCTTCATTATAAACAATCAGATCAATCACACTTTTCAATTAATTCCTTTTCCATGCAGATATACCAGAAATAAATCATTTTTCTGAGAAGCTATTCATCAAACCATCACTATTTAGAAAGTCCTATTGTAGCCATTTCTTTTTAAAAAAAATAATTTTCATGCGCATTCTTAAAACTGTACATTAATATAGAAATTAGACAAAATGGATGAAAAGTGAAGAGGTCAGAAGTTGAAAATACTGTACCAAAGATAGAACTAGGGACTTTTGCATAGCTGGAGTTATATATTGCTAGTGCTACCAGATTTGGGGCTGCAAAAATCTGGATAATCATCGGAAAATAAGAAAGATTTCTTTGATTCTCTTTGTTTCCATCTAATGGTCATCCAGATTTTTATCATGCAGATGTGGTAAACCTAGACTAGGGTTCTCAACCGGGGGTACAAGACAATATTCCAGGGGGTGCGAAAATTTGCATTTTTAAAATTATAGTGTATATGCATAATTCGTTGCTGTTATTTCAAACTTTTGTAACTTTTGCGAGAATATATCAGAAGCGTTCTAGGGGTGCGGGGTATAGAAAAGATTGGGAGCCACTGGCCTAGACCAGGGCTTTTCAACCAGTGATACTGGTACCACCTGTGGTACATTGGCACCTGGCAGGTGGTACATGACCATCCTAGAAAACTGGTAGCGGGGGAGGGGAATGAGCTGAACCAGTGGCAACACCGCACAAGCCTGAGCGAGAGATGGCTGGAGTTGCAGGGCTGTCAGGGCTCAGCGGAAGCACCAGGATCAGCGCCAGGCTCCAACTGGAGCTCGGCGCTGATCCTGGTACTTCTGCTGAGCCCTGAAGAAGCACCAATCAGCTGGAAAGCAGCACTGATCCTGGCGCTTCTGCTGAGCCCAGAAGAAGCGCCGATCAGCTGGAATGTTGCCTTATCTCCAGGGTCTTGTGATTTACATTCAGATGCTTGGCAACTGATTCATATTTATGACGGTCACAGTGTCCCAGGGTCATGTGAAGTGACCAAAACCTGCTGGAACCACCCAGCAGACGGGGGGAATAAAAACCAAACACCCCCCCACCCCACCCCTGCTGCCAACGCTCAACAGAAATGCTCACAACAATGAAAACCTCGGACAGGAGGAAGAGCACTGCTGGGTGGGCAGGCAGGTGTCTTGCTCGGCTGTGGCTTGGGGGGCACTTTTTTCAGTGCCATTGTAACTTCGAACAGTCACTAAGCGAACTGTTGTAAGTCGAGGACTACCTGTACTTTATCATTTTTTCCTTTGGGGGGGTCATCAAGTTTTTGACACCTTGCTAGGCGACTGGTGGTACTTGGATACTGCCATATCCTAAAAGTGGTACAATGGGTGAAAAGGTTGAAAAGCCTTGGCCTAGACATCGTAAAAAGCCATAATTATTCAATAAGCCAACATCGCTTGAACTAGAATAGTACATCGTAAGGCAGATTTGGGCAACCCATAGTCTGCTTTCTCCTCTCCAGTATCTCCTTTTTAGCCTCCTGAGCACCTTTAGATATGGCAGATTCTGGGTGGGGGAGGGGGAATTAGTATATATAAGAGGATTAAAGGGCAAAATGCATGGCTTAAAACATACATTTCATTGCATGGAAAATCCCAACTCACAAAAAGAGGGGGTGAGTTCTTGTATGCTGTGCTTAGGATTTTAACAGAAAAGCAGTGCTTTAAATTTCAACCGCAGATAGGAAATTCTTCTCTGCCATTTGAGGGGGTAACTAAGCCCATGCCCCCAACAGATGCTGGGTGGCCAAAAAAATCAAAGTGTGATCCCCGAGTACAAAAAAAAATCTACCTACACCTGCCATACTTAATACAGGTAGTCCTCGACTTACAACCACAACTGAGCCCAAAATTTCTGTTGCTAAGGGAGACAGTTGAGTTTTGCTCCATTTTACGACCTTTCTTGTCATAGTTAAGTGAATCCCTGCAGTTGTTAAGAACAGGGTTGTTAAGTGAATCTGGCTTCCCCATTTACTTTGCTTGTCAGAAGGTTGCAAAAGGGGATTACATGACCCAGGACAGTGCAACCGTCATAAATATGAGTCAGCATCTGAATTTTGACCACACAACCATAGGGATGCCGCAACAGTCACAAGTGTGAATAATAATAATAATAATAATAATAATAATAATAATAATAATAATAATAATAATAATAATAATAATAATAATAATAATAATAATTTAATTTGTACCCCGCCCTTCTCCTCATAGGACTCAGGGCGGCTAACAGCCTCATAAAAACCACAATACAATCATACAATAATATCTATATTAAAAACCGAATTAAAAGAAAATA
>NW_015390033.1:86668-88066 GCF_001527695.2 Protobothrops mucrosquamatus
AAACGCCCCCCTGGTCACGGCCGACAACTGATCTTCCAGCGTCAGCCGCGAATCCAGGAGGACCCCCAGATTGCGCACCCTCTCCGAGGGGGCCAGAATTTCGCCCCCTATAGTCAGCGATGGAGTCAGCTGACTATGCCGCGGCGCCGGCAGCCACAGCCACTCGGTCTTGGACGGGTTGAGCCTGAGTCTGTTCCTCAGGATGGTCATTAAGTCATTTTTTTCAGTGTCGTTGTAACTTAGAACAGTCACTAAATGAACTATTGTAAGTCAAGGACTACCTGTACCCAAATTGCATCAAATGTGGAGAAGATTCTCTATTATCCTGTATGTTCTCTGGAATTTTCTTCATTCCAGTATCCATGTTTGTACAACTGTGGGACTCATCCTAAGATTCAGCAATTTAACTATGTCTGCTTTCTGTAAATATTATGGGCCTTTCCCCTTCTCCTTTCTCTTCCCCTTCTAATGCACGGGTGTTTACAGTATATTTGTCATTTGACATTTATTTTAATGCCATTGTTGTACTTTATTTTCATTTTGTAATCAGCTTTGAATCACAACAATATATGAAATGAATGAACCATAATCTGCAAGCCACGAAGGCAGTCCATACAACCACTCAGCCCAAACCACATTGCTTCAACCTTCCTAACTTGTGTGAAATCAGACCCAAGCACTGGACTACAATCCACCCTCCCAATTTGTGCTTAGTCTCAGCTTATGTTGTAAAAAACACCAAGCATGCTAAGTGATCTTTATTAATAGCCACTTACTTGGATGGTCACCAGCCTTACTACAGCAGGTTTGATTTCCAAGCATTTATGCTTTGAACTTCAGGTTGAGCAGAATTAAAAATACAAGCGACATTTATCTCTGGCCATGCCTTGCCGGATCCTCACATCTCCTTGTTGAGACATAGCTTTAGAAAGAAAAAGAAGAAATACGCCTAAGAGACAATTCATAGAATGTAACATAAGCAGGGCATCAGCCTGTTCATGTTTATTTGCGTTAAAGGCAGCTAGTTGTTAATCTCCTGATTTTTCATTCTAGCTTCTTTCACCAAAAACACCCCACTGCTTAATGCGAGTATTATGACATCCCATTCAATTGCTTACTCCCTCATCCACCCATTAAAATCAAGTTTTGACTTCCTGCCCAGACTGGCTAAAGGGTCCGTCTGTCATTCAAGGTTTAGCAAACATTTGTCCAGAGAAGCAATAAAATCTTCTCAGATTGTTTCTCCACTGCCCTATTAGGAATGGGTCCAGCCACCTAGTAAATAATAATGGTCCCCAAACCAGACAATTTTCTCCTCTTCCTCCCTCCCCATTAATTTCCCCCCTAGCAAGAGAAAAACAAAAAGCAGCAAAAACTGGAAATTTGCATCCAGCACAC
>NW_015390034.1:0-8907 GCF_001527695.2 Protobothrops mucrosquamatus
GTGCCCCCACCCTCTGGAATGAACTACCCCCCGAGATCCGGATGATTCCGGATCTCCTTACTTTCCGCCGCGCCCTCAAGACATGGCTTTTTCAGCAAGCGGGCCTGACCTAGGGAGGATTTTAGGCAGGGATAATTTTAAAAGTATTTTAATTGGAAACACAGCTTGTAATATTTGGTTTTAATTCGGCTTTTATCGGTGTTTATTTTCTGTATTTTTGTATTTTATAATTTTTTGTATTTTGTGTTTATTATTTGTTTTTAATATGCTGTGAACCGCCCTGAGTCCTATGGGAGAAGGGCGGTATACAAATTAAAATAATAAATAAATAAATAAATAAATAAATAAATTTCTCTTTCAATATTAAATTTTGAAGACCTTTCTTTTACTTCTATCACCCACAACAAGTTGATCCCCTGATTTTCCAATTCTTGCTTAGATTTTAAATTCCCATCAATATTTAGAATAACTCTATATGCCCATATTTTTTCAAAATCTACCAAGTTTGGATGTATAAATGCCTCCATCATTGATAGCCACCCTGGAATTTTTAAGTATATTTTAGCTTTGATTTTTTCCCATACTGTTAACAAGGCATTTCTTATATAATGGTTTTGGAAATACTTATGAGCTCTATTTTTTCCATACCATAAGAAAGCGTGCCAACCCAATTGTAAATCACGCCCCTCTAAATATAACAACCTTTTATTTCTAAGCATTATCCATTCTTTCACCTATGTTAAGATAGATGCTTGATAATACAACGCCCATTCCGACAACCCAAATCCTCCATTTTCCTTAGCGTCTTGTAATGTTTTCATCTTAATTCTAGCTTTCTTCCCCTGCCAAACAAAGTTCAAAATTAATGAGTTTAAATCTTGGAAGAATTTTTTCTCACGTTTTATCGGAATTGTTTGAAATAAAAATAAAATCTTTGGCAATACATTCATTTTTACTGTAGCAATTCTTCCTAATATTGACAATTGCAGATTCTTCCATCTTTCCAAGTCCAGCTTTATTTGTTTCAATAATTTTATATAGTTATCTTCTTTTATTGACGAACATTTGGCCAAAAGATATATACCTAAATATTTGACTTTTTTCACTATCTGTACCTCTGTTTTTTCTAGCATTTGCTTTTTCTGTTTATTTGTGAGATTCTTTTTTTTTACAAATATTTTATTAAGTTTTATAAGGGTAAAAGGGGAATAAGGTCAACAAAGGTATAACAAAGGGAAACATGCAAAAAGGTTAGACCAAAGGAAAAGGGTAAACACAATAGTGGGATTATTCCCACAAAATAACATTGCTTCAGCAAGTAGACCCGTCCAGGTGTATATATTAAATCTTAATCATTAGTCTAATATTAAACAGTTTACAATAATTAATGTTATCTATAATCATGTAAATAACAAGTTGGTCAATATATCTCATTCATTTTACTAAATAACAATGCTTAATATAATATTACTAATATATTACTAATCAGTTGTAATAACTTTAAAATATTGATATATTACTTATTAGCTATAATTTACTTATTAAAATCACAAATAGGAAAAAGAAAAAAAAGATCATCAAAATAAACATGAAATATAAGTACAAATTATCAATTATCCCTTTAAGTTTCATAACCTTTTCTCGTTCTATCGTGTTGCTAACCATTGGTAAAATTTGTCCCATGTTTTAAAGTAAATTGTGTCTTCTTTCTCTTTCATTTCTAAAGTTAATCTATCCATTTCTGCACATTCAAGTATTTTTGTTATTATAATCTGGTCAGATGGTAAATTTTCATTTTTCCAGAATTGAGCAAATACTATTCTCGCAGCTGTTAACACATGTAATATTAGGTACTCATTCTCTTTTCCATAATTCAAACCTAATATTCCTAACAAACACAGTTCCGGTTTAAATTCTATCTGTATTTTAATCATCTTTTCTAGCCACATATGAATCTTAAACCAAAATTTCTTAGCGTTAGGGCAAATCCACCAGAGGTGGTAATAAGTGCCTGGTTGTTGTTTACATTTCCAACACATATTTGAAACATTTTTAAACATTTTCTCTAATCTAACTGGTGTCATATGCCATCTATAAAACATTTTATATAAGTTTTCCTTATATGCAGCTGCTTTAGTAAATTTAATATTTCGGTCCCATAGTTTTTGCCATTCTTCTAAGTCTATAGAGTGACCAAAGTTCTTTGCCCACACTAACATTGTTTCTTTCACTTGTTCTTCTTCCATCTTCCAATTTAACAAAAATTTATAAAGTTTCTTAATTAAATTTTCATCTGTTTTCAAAAGTATTTTATCTAATGGTGTCTGTTCTTTGTAGAATCCCATTAATTTTGCATCTTTTTCATATCTTGTTTGAATTTGCAGATATGACCACCATGTTAAATCGATACCATGTTGTTGAAGCTCTTGCCTATCTTTAAGTTTTCCTTCTTTATCTAAAATGTCTTTGTATGCCACAGGTTTATCATAGTTAATTAAGTTCGGATACGCAAATGCTTCCATTGTTGAAAGCCACTCAGGTATTTTCATATAAATTTTATTTTTTATTCTCTCCCACTCTGAGAGTAATACATTCCTTATAGCATGAGTTTGAAAGTATTTATGTACTTTATTTTTTTCATACCATAAGAAAGCATGCCAACCCAGTTGCAAATCATGTCCCTCTAGATAAAGAAGTCATTTGTTTCTCAGTGTAATCCATTCTTTAAGCCAAAGCAAAATAGCAGCTTGATAGTAAAGTCTCCAGTCCGGGAGCCCAAAGCCCCCTCTATCTTTTGATTCTTGTAACAGTTTAATTTTAATTCTTGCTTTTTTCCCTTGCCATATAAATCTCGTTATCGTTGCATTTAAATCATCAAAAAATTTCTGGCTTAATTTGACAGGAACCGTCTGAAATAAAAATAGTAGTTTGGGTAAAATATTCATCTTAACAGTCGCTATCCTTCCTAACAGTGATAATTGGAAATTTTTCCACTTTTCCAAATCTATTTTTATTTGTTTCAGTAGTCTATCATAATTGTCTTCTTTTACTGTTGTGTATTTTGATGTTAAATAAATACCTAAATATTTGACTTTTTTAGCTATCTGAAGATTTGTTTTTTTAACAAATTGAACTTTCTGTTTTTCTGTTAGATTTCTTGTAAGTACTTTAGTCTTTTCCCTATTTATTTTCAGCCTGGCCACTTCTCCAAATTCCTCTATTTTCTGCAACAGTTTAGTGGCTGTTTCCAAAGGCTCCTCCAAAATAAAAACCAAGTCATCTACAAAGGCCTGTAATTTATATTTCTGATCTTTTATCTCCAGCCCTTTAATCGCCCGGCCCGGGGAGACATATGGCTGGCTCGGCGGCCCGGGGACGGCCCAGGAAGCGATGCGCCGCCGCCCCAGCCGGAACTGCTACCCAGCCCAGCCTGCGGAGACACGTGGCCAGCTCGGCCTGTGGAGACACGTGGCCAGCTCGACTGCCCAGGGAACGGCCTGGGGACGGCCCAGGAAGCGATGCCCCCAGCCTGGGGAGACGCGTGGCCAGCTCAGCGACCCGGGGACAGCCCAGGGATGGCTCAGGAAGTGATGCTCCCACCGCCCCAGCTGGGACTAATGCCCGGCCCAGCCCGTGGAGACGCGTGGCCAGCTCGGCTGCCCAGGGAGCGGCCCGGGGATGGCCCAGGAAGCGATGCCCCCGCCGCCGCCGCCGCCCCAGCCGGGACTGCCGCCTGGGGGGGGCAGCAGGAGAAAGAAGGGGAGGAGGAGGAGGAGGCTCCGGAGCCACAGGAGATGGCTCAAAGAGCCGCATGCGGCTCTGGAGCTGCAGGTTGCCGACCCGTGTTCTAGAATAAATACTAGATCGTCAGCAAATGCTTGTAACTTGTATGTTTCGTCTTTTATCTTCAGTCCTTTACTTTCTGTATCTTGTCTAATTGTTCTATTTAAAACTTCCAAAGTGAAAATAAATAATAGTGGGGATAATGGACATCCTTGCCTCATGCCTTTTCTTTTATCAAAGCTCTCAGTAGAGTCTGGGGCTTCCGGTGGTGACAGGCTGCACCGAATGGCGGCTTTTGTTAGCCGCCCGCCTGGGAGCGCGTCAAAGTCTGAAGAGAAAGCATTCAGCAGCTGTCTCTCAGCTCGGAACCCCGTCCCTCGGGCAAAGAGGGGAGGGTGAGTTAGTTCAGATAGGGCTAGAGCTCCCTTTCACCCCGGTTTTTCTGATCGGGGCTGAAGGGTGAGAGCTCGCCCGAAGTCTGGACGTTTCTCCGCGCTCCAGGATGCCTTCGCTCCTATCCATTTGGAGCGAAGCCAGATGCAGCTCCCACTTCTGCTATTGAAAGCTACTTGGATCTAAATTATAAGCAGACGGAACTAAACAGGAGGTTTGGAGTGGTTTCGGATTATTTGTGACTTTGACTCTGAGAATATATTAGCATCTTCTTTATTTGGTAGAGATTTAAAGTGAGAGGAAGATGGCTGCGGAACTGCCGTTTCTTTGGAATAGATAAGAAACTTTTGCTTTTTACTTTCACTTTCTTCTGGTTACTAAATGGATAGAGATATATTGCTGCTCCTTTGGCTTTTGGAAAGTTTTAGTTGTAATGAACTTGCAATGCCTACTTGTTGGTGATACTTAAGAATATAATTACTCTTATGGATTACTGAAGTGATTTTTAAAGAAGTTTGGAGAATGGCTTTAAAATGGCTGCGGAACTGAGAAAGAAAGAAAGAAAGAAAGAAAAATTCCTATTATTTTTTTTTGGCAGCTGAATGGTTGTATTGTAAAGAATTTTTCTTTTTTTTTTCTTTTCAACTTATTGAAAATGCCTTTATCTTTAATTATAAATGACTTACAGTATGTTTTGAAGCAAGCAGCAAAGCAATTTATTATGGAAGCTGAAGATCTCTGGGTTAAGAAATTGGAAGGATTATATGAAACTGTGGCATCTGTTTTTCAGAGTTTTATAGTTCCAGATTATATAGAGCAACGGGTGGAAAATGTTGAAGAAGATGTTATGGAAATAACCCAAAATGATATGTTATATGGTAGAGATCTGGAAAATGATAAGCATGAAAAGCTGGGAAAGGAAGCTGTAACAGATCTGGTCATGGTCCTGGTGTACCTCCCTGATGAAATTTTGAAAGAAGCTTATAGAATCAATTTATGGGTCGTGCATCAGAGAAAACCAGCTGGAGATGTTGCCGTTTGTGCTTTCAGAAGATCTTGCTATAATGGAATCATACAGGCTTACTACTTGCAGAAATTTCGGACACGTTACAAATTGTTAATGAAAAAGGCAGAAGATTCATCGATTCTGAAGGTTGATTTGTTATCAGCAATGTGAAAAAGAATGGAAGCAAGGAAGAAAAGAGAAAGAGTAATAAAAGGTTTCAAAGCCAGCGGGGGAGATGTAAAATGGAAGAGCTGGGATACTAATAAGGAATGTCTTTGAAGCTTATATCTCTAAGACTTTGGATTCGCAATACTAATGGTTTGAATTTGTTACAAAAAAGAAGAATGCTTTTGAAGTCTTATATTTTAAAACTTTGGCTTGCAGAGTGAAGAGATCCAGGAGGATAAATTTATATGAATGTTTTGAAAGTTTTTTATTCTCAAAATTTTTGATTTGGAATATTAATGGTCTCTAGAAAGTATTGTAAAAAGAAAGAATATTTTAATGTTTGAAGAATTTTTTATTGTTTTAAAGGATTATATTGTTTTAAACTGAAAGTATGAATTTTAAAAAATTAGAGATTATGATTCAGTTAAAATATTTGATTGATCTCTTGGGTATATATTATTAGAATTAATAAGAAAGAAAATTTTAAAGAGTTTAGATGATTAATGATATATAATTGTATTATTTTAAAGGATTTATACTGTTTTAAAGGTAGTTAAAGATTGTATTTAATGGGTTTAAGATTAATAGCAGTAAGATTAGTAGCTAATTTTTACTTTTTATTTTTGTAGAAATGGCAAAGTTTAATTTTTAGATATTTGGATTTGGGGAAGATGGATAATTATATTTTGAGTTTTGGAGCTAAAATATGTAGTATATAATTTTTGTTGTTTTTTATTATTATTTGAGTTAAAGTTTATATATTTTACATAACTTATATATGCATTTTATAGTTAAGTTTGTTATTGTTTATTAGAGTTAAAGTAAATTAATACTTGTATGTATTATAATTAGATTGTTTTAGTTAGATTTGGGTTGTGTATGTGACTACTCCTGTATTTAGTTCTGGGAAGTCCGGGGGGGCGGAAAGGGATGAAGGGATAGAATTATATAAAATTTGGTGTATTTATTCTTTATAGAAAAATAATGTAAACAGAGGAGATGATCGGCCAGTACCCTAAACTGAGTCCCGCCCTGAGTCCCGTAAGGGAGATAGGGCGGTATATAAATTTAATAAATAAATAAATAAATAAATAAACTGCATCCGAGGAGGAGGAAAAAGAAGGAGATGGGATGTGTAGGATAGTTGGAAAGGAGGAAGGAAGAGAGGTTGTGGGTTCGAGGGAAGGAAGGAAGGAAGAGGAAAGTAGGTAGGGTGGGGGAGTGAGGGTGGTTGCAGGGGCGGGATCGTCGATCATTTCCGAGAATGATTTGAATAGGTCTTTCTTTTTGTTTTAATTAAAAGCATCATATTTGTATTATGTTTTCATGAAAAATTAATAAAAATTTGAAAAAAAAAAAAAAGCTCTCAGTAGAGTCTCCATTCACAATCACTTTTGCTGTCTGGTTACTATATATTGTTTTTATCATATTTGTAAAGTTCTTTCCAAANTGTGGGTTCGAGGGAAGGAAGGAAGGAAGAGGAAAGTAGGTAGGGTGGGGGAGTGAGGGGGGTTGTAGGGGGGATCGCTGATCATTTCCGAGAATGATTTGAATAGCTCTTTTTTTTTGTTTTAATTAAAAGCATCATATTTGTATTATGTTTTCATGAAAAATTAATAAAAATTTGAAAAAAAAAAAAAAGCTCTCAGTAGAGTCTCCATTCACAATCACTTTTGCTGTCTGGTTACTATATATTGTTTTTATCATATTTGTAAAGTTCTTTCCAAAGTCCATTATTTGTAGTTGTTGAGTCATAAATTGCCAGGAAACGTTGTCAAATGCCTTTTGGGCGTCTAAAAATATTAATGCTAATTGTTTCCCTGTATGTAGTTCATAGTATTCTAATATGTCCATTATCACTCTTAAATTATTTTTAATTTGTCTTTGGTAAAAAGCTGTTTTGATCTGGATGTATAAATTCAACTAAGTATTTTTTCAGTCTCTCTGCCATTATTGAAGCAAAAATCTTGTAATCCACGTTAAGTAATGAAATCGGTCTATAATTCTTAATATACGTCAAATCTGTGTCTTCTTTTGGTATTAAAGTAATATTTGCTTCTATCCATGTATTTGGGAGCTTAGCCTTTAACAAGAGTCCATTAAAAACATCTTTCAGTGGTTCGCTTAATAGGTCTTGTAAATTTTTATAGAGCTCTGCCGGAAGTCCATCTGGCCCAGGTGTTTTCCCATTTTTTTGTCATTTTATAGCCTCTGATATCTCCATCATTGTAATCCTTTCTTCTAACATAGTTTTAAATGCCTCTGGAATTTTTGGAAGTTTACTTTCTTCTAAATATTGAGCCGTTCTCTCTCTTGAAATCTCTTCTTTATCATACAATTCCTTATAGTATTCCTTAATTATCTTTTTTATTTCTTCATTTTTGAATTGTAGACAACCTTTTCTATCTACTAAGTTGTGTATTATTTTCTTCTCTTTCTGTTTTTTGAGTTGATAAGCTAACCATCTTCCTGGTTTATTAGCATTTTCAAAAAAGTTTTGTTTTGTTCTCTTTATCTGTTCTGCCAGTTTTTCTGAGTCCAACAGATTTAGTTTGTGTTTTATTATTTCCATTTCTCTTTTCAAGGTCTTTTTCTGTGGGGTTTTTTGTAGTTCTGCTTCTAACTTTCCAAATTTTGCTTTTAGTAGTAGATATTGCTGTCTTCTCTGTTTATTTTTCTTTGCCGTATACGTTATAGCTATGCCTCTGAAGTACACTTTGGCTGTATCCCATAGGTTTTGTAATGATGTATCTTCTTTTTTGTTTTCTTTAAAGAAGAATTCCATTTCTTTTTCCGTTAACTCTATAAATTCTTTTTCTTTTAGTATTGATTGGTTTAAAGTCCATCTTGGGTTTTTTTTGTATTCCTTTCCATGTCACTTTTAAGGGATTATGGTCCGCCCATGTACCTATTTCTATCTCAATTTCCCGTATATCCATCCTCAATTCAGATGTCATCCAAATCATATCAATTCTTGACCAGGATTTGTGGCTATTTGAATAGAAAGTATATTGTAGGTTTTGTGGATTAATTTCTCTCCAGGCATCTTGTATTCCAATTTCCTCTGCCATATAAAAAAATGTCTTAGGTAATCTTCTTCTTGCGGATTTTCCTGTTTTATTGCTTTTGTAATCCATTACAAACTTAAATTGAACTGTGAGTTATTATATGCAGACAAACCGACCCTGGAAGTTTGTTTCCTATTTTGGATTTTACTCTAACTTGGGATATTCTGATCTTCCCTATACTTGGGCTGGATTAAGTGAAAGTGAACTCAAAATGGCGATGAATGATACTTTTTAGCAAGAAAAAGTGAAAGTGATTTGGACTTCCGGTTTGGAACTTTTGCTACTTTTGCTACTTTCACTATTCGTCTTGGATTAATTGTTTAAAAGACTCTCATATAGATTGAAATTTTAAATTGCTAATATGGCTTCGAGAAGATTGGTGCCCACAACTTCAAAATCAATTACATCTCCGACTTCCCAGCCGCTCCAACCAATTTCTAAGCCGGCTTCCCACCCGCCACCCCCGCCATCTTCTTCACCTCCACCGCC
>NW_015390034.1:10610-12249 GCF_001527695.2 Protobothrops mucrosquamatus
TTTAGATGCAAAAGAAATAAATTTGATGCTTTATTGTTTAACTGCTGCCCGATTGCTGATAGCCCAAAATTGGAAGAGTCCAATTCTGCCTACAATGGGAGACTGGAGATTGAAAGTTTCGTGTCTTGCTGAAATGGCAAAGATTTCGGCTTATTTGAAGAATCATTCGAATGAACAATTTTTATCAATATGGAGAAGACGGATTGTTTATATTCAAAAGAAGCATAGAGTGGTAGAATATAATTTAGGTTTTTAGATTTTTTTACTCTTTCTATCTTTTCATGTAGATCAAGATATTTTGTGGAGTTAGAGATATTAGTATTTGTTTACTTTTATATGAATATTATCCTGGGATTAGGTTTGGGAAGTCCGGGTGGGGGGGTGGGGGGGCTCTTATTTGTTATTGTGTTTACTTATGTTATGATTGTTTTTTTTTTATGGAAAATAATAAAATTTCTTTGGGAAAAAAAAAAAAGTATTGATTGGTTTAAAGTCCATCTTGGGTTTTTTTTGTATTCCTTTCCATGTCACTTTTAAGGGATTATGGTCCGCCCATGTACCTATTTCTATCTCAATTTCCCGTATATCCATCCTCAATTCAGATGTCATCCAAATCATATCAATTCTTGACCAGGATTTGTGGCTATTTGAATAGAAAGTATATTGTAGGTTTTGTGGATTAATTTCTCTCCAGGCATCTTGTATTCCAATTTCCTCTGCCATATAAAAAAATGTCTTAGGTAATCTTCTTCTTGCGGATTTTCCTGTTTTATTGCTTTTGTAATCCATTATTCCGTCTACTATCGCCAGGGCTTTTTTTCTCGGAGAAAAGGTGGCGGAACTCAAACCTGGCCACGCCCTCATCAAACCCTAGGACCGCCCCTTTAGAGAACAGGAATGCAAGTAAAATTTGTGAGGGGCTATTTCCGGTGTGGGAGGGGCTATTTCCGGTGCGGCCGGCCCGGAAAAAGGTGCCGGAACGCGGTTCCGCCGCGTTCCGGCTGAAAAAAAGCCCTGACTATCGCATTGAAGTCCCCTATTAAACAAATATTTTGGTATTCCATTTCTATTAATTTCCTATGTAGGCTTTGATAAAATTCTTCTTGATTGTTATTTGGAGCGTAGATTGCCACTAACAATATTTGGTTTTGATGGGGGCGGGGCCAGCTGTCAAGAAGAACGGGTGTGTTGGACGACTCTCTGGAGCATCCACACTCGCTTTCGACCGTTTGACGGACCCTTTGAGGTCCCGGATTTCTTGGCGGGCGATCCGAAAGCAGGAGGCGTCCTGAGGAGCAATCTTTGGCGGCGGCCAAGATCAGCGGACTCAGGGAAAGCCTTGGAAAGCCGAGCGGAGAAAGGTGACGGCCTCTAATGGCCGCGAAGAAATGACAGCAGACAGATGACCGACTGTAGCGGTGATCTAGCGGGATAGAGACATGACAGATTCAGTCAAAGTAATCCTGGCGTCTTAGTAGGAGTGATCCAGTGAAAAAACCTGCTGGAGGTTTCCTGGAAAGGACGATCCAAGGAGCCCAGAAGAATAAGAGGAGAGGAGCTTCCCTCCTCACTCTTTTACTAGCGGCGAAAACAAAGTTCAGGCATAAAAGGGCTGCCTGCATTTGCAACCTCACTTGTT
>NW_015390034.1:16819-24797 GCF_001527695.2 Protobothrops mucrosquamatus
GCAAGGGGTGTGGCATGTGAATTTTCGTGACGGACAATTTTTGCTGGATATTCTGTTGCAAGCACTCTGGCAAGTTATCTCTGTTTGCTGTGTCTTATCAGTAAAGGCTTGGCAGGCAGCTACGCAGTTGCTGCCAAGAAATTCATTTGTCTTTGTCTGTGCCGAGTAGTTTTTCAGGCCTCGGCTGACTGGTTGGGGGTGTGTGGGTCAGACGGGGGACAGAACAGACACGAAACTGGTTGAGGGATATACTAACACTGGACTTAGAGTTAAAACCTGAACTCTTCTTGCTGGGAATAACGACAGACAAATATGATAAGGGAACAATCTACCTGTTGCTACATATCTTGACAGCAGCCAGGCTTGCCTTTGCGCAAAAATGGAAGAGTAAGGAAATCCCCACAGAGGAAGAGTTAATACATAAAATATTAGCATGTGCAGAAATGGACAGGCTCACAATGATACTAAAAGATAAATGTGGATCAATTTTTTTTGAAACCTGGGATAAATTTTACCACTGGAGGAATTTGAAAAGGACGGCTGGGATTAAAGACGAATGATAAGATAGAAATGTATGTTACTTTAGAATAGATAATGTATATAAAATTTAATGTATATGTAGAGATAATGAATTGATTGTAAAATATGGTATAATCTGATAAGAATGTATATACTGGAATGTCACGTCAAATCCAATGGTTTTTTTTTAATTGTTTTATAAATAAAAAGTTTAAAAATATATATATATATATATTTGTTTTTGATGTAGATATATTTCAACCATCACAATTCTTCCTTCTTCATCTGAATACACTAATTTAGAATCTATTGTCTCTTTAACATATACAGCAACTCCTCTTTTTTTCTGTTGTGCTGATGTATAATAAAGCTTCCCAATTTTTGAGTTTTCCAATAATTTATGATGTTGTTTTTTTATGTGAGTCTCTTGCAAACAGATTATATCTATATTCAATTTCTGAAGTTTCCTAAAGATTTTATTTCTTTTGGATGGAGAGTTTAGTCCATTTACATTTAACGAAAAAATTCCATTTTCTTTCTCCCTTTCCATTTCCATTATTTATATTTAGGTCTAGTTGATCTTGTAATCCTTTGTTCTCTCGCAATTCCTTCACCTTCACCCTCTTGTTCATCTTTCTCCTTCTGTTGTTCTGCTTGTACAGTCGCTTCTCGGGCAGTCTCTCCGGTTTGCTTCTCCCCTTGTTGGTGGTGCAGTCCTTCATCCAGAGTTGCTCTGTTCCTTACTTTGAAGTCCTCTGCTTTCCAAATTGAATCCAGTCGATATCTTGTGTTGTTCCAGTTTATTAAAATGTGTTCCGGCATTAGCCATCTGAAACTTATGCCTTTGGCAATCAGCTTTGTGGTTAAGAAGTGGTAATGTCTCCGAGTATCTCTTACTCTCTTGGGTATCTGCTTTAGGACCACAATTTATTTATTTTTATATTGTAATGGTTCTTCTCTCATTTTTCAGCACTTCATCTCTTGTGGTTTTCTTTATGAACCTTACATGTACTTCTCTTGGTAATCTATTTTTTCTTGCATAGCTCGAATTCATGCAAACTATTTCATCGATCTCATTTTGCATTTCTGCTCTATCTGCGTTTAGAGCCTCCGCCAACAGCTCAATGATCACAATCGCTATATTTTCTTCTCTATCCTCAGGGATATTTTGGAATCTCAAATAGTGTTCCACTTTTCCCATTTCTACCATTGCCACTGCACGTTCTAGCTCTTGATTTGCTTGTTCTAATTCTTCATTTTTTTGCAATAACATTTCCACATTTTTGTCAATGTCCTCAGTTTTGTTTTCCATTTCCTGGATTTTCTGTTCATTTTTGATGATCTTTTGGTTTTGGATTTCAAATTGCACCTTTATGTCCAGAATTTCTTCACTTACTTTCTCCAGTTTTCTTTGTGTCTCTTCATGATTTTTCTGTGTTACTTCATGACTTTTTTGCATCACCTCTTGAATCAGTTTTAATGAGGCCTGCAGTTCATCTTGAGCAGTGCTTGCTTTCTCACGTTGCAACATTGTCCCAACAGATCCCTGAGTGGTTGGACTAGATTGTCCCACAGAGGGCGCAGAAGAAGTTTTCTTTGCAAGTCTGGTAATATTTGATGTACTCGTTTTTCAGCTCACAGTCTTAGACCAATATCCAAAATATAAACAGGAACCAGCTGTTGTAAGGCAAGTCCACCTCCTTCAGTCACATCTTGAATTTAGAACATTCTCTTTCTCCAAATAGTGTCTGTTTAGTCTTAGCCAGCGTCAACAAATGTAACTGGAAACAGTCTTTTCGCTTACAATCTCAGACCAGGACACTGTATTGTTCACAAGTATCTGTCAAGGTCATTTGCAGTAAGAACACTTTTTTCTTCCCCCCCCCCTTTTCTTGGTACTGTCGTTTCTTTTTTTCGCCACTAGATGTCCTCCTCGGCTTATTCTTAAACCGCTTCCCCCTTATGATTACTCGCCGCTTTTAAGTTAGTCTTTTTGGGGGTCTTTACTCTGTTAGCTTCTCCCCATCAGGGCCTCAACGTTTTTAATCCTCAAGGAGAAGGAAAAGACTTCAGCTCACCCAGACTCGGCTCATTGTTGAAGATCAGCTGTTTTGCGGAGCTTCCCTTCCAGCTGGAGACGACTTGGGCTGCCTCTCTCCCGGCAGCCTTTCTTCCGCCCCTTTAGAGGGGTTTTCCAGTTCGCTCAGATTGGTCGCCACCAGATCTAAGCTCCTGAAATGTCCCTCTTTCTTTGTTGCCCCTCTGGGGCAACTTTCCGTCCCTTTAAGGGACGCTGGGCGAAGCGAAACCAGACTGAGAAGCTGAAGCTTCCATCCGTCCTGTCCTCAAAACCAAACTGCCCTCAAAACCAAACCACAAAATTTTCTTTTAGGTTATAATTTAATGTGACTTTTAAACCTTTTATCCACATATTCTCCCATTGTTCAAACATCACATTATACCCAAAATTCCTTGCCCACTGGATCATACAGTGCTTTACATGTTCATTTTCCAAATTCAATTTTAATAATGTTTTATAGACCTTGGCAATTATATGATCATCGCTACCACATAGTAGGATTTCCAATTCATTTTTAGCAAACTCAAAACCATGGCCTTTTTTGTCTAGTTTAAATCTTTCCTTCATTTGTTGATATGTAAACTAGTGACAAGCGTGACCTTCTAATTCTAATTCTTCCCTAGACTTGAGGATGGGGTCTCCATCCAGTCTGGCTTCACCACCATTTCTTTTCTAAAAAAAAGCTTCTTGGGGGGGACACCCATAAGGGCAATTTCGTAAAAAACCTTGTTTTATATTTATTCCAAACTCTTAATATGGTGCGTCTAATAAAATGATTATTAAAATCAACATTTACTTTAACTTTATTGTACCATAAATACCCATGCCATCCAAACCTTAATTCATGGCCTTCCAAATCAAGCAGCCTCTTATTCTAGAGGTTCACGCACTCTTTTAACCAAACCAAACTGCATGCATCAAAATACAATTTCAAATCTGGTAAACCCAGACCCCATCTTTCCTTGGCATCTTGCAATAACTTATATTTGATTCTTGGTTTCTTTCCTTGCCATATAAATTTAGAGATATCCCTCTCCACTGTTTAAATGGAATGTCTGTTGCAAGTATTGGTATTGTCTGGAACAGAAAGAGCATCTTTGGTAAAACATTCATTTTAATTACTGAAATTCTGCCCAGTAATGATAAATGTAGTTTGTCCCATCTTTGTAGATCCTTTTTTATATCATTCCAACGAGGTACATAATTATTTTGAAACAAAATAATGTGTTTGAGTTTGTCAACATAACCCCCAAATATCTCACCTTTCTCTCAACCTTGAAACCAGACCTTTTACTCAATATATCACCCTCCTGGGAAGACATATTCTTGATCAACATTGTTGTTTTCTGTTTATTTATTTTAAAACCTGCTAGAACCCCAAACTCATTTAATTTCCTCAACATATATTCTATCTTGTTTTTTGGGTCCTGTAGGAATATAACCAAGTTGTCAGCAAATGCCCTCAATTTGTAAACTTCTTTCTTGATATTTATACCCATTATTCTCTCATCTTGCCTAATGTCTCTATTTAAAACTTCCAACACCAAAATAAACAAGGGAGACAAGGGGCATCCTTGTCTCGTACCCTTTTGAATGTCACATGGATTGGTTAAATCACCATTAATAACAATTTTTGCTTGCTGTGACGTGTAAATACCTTTAACTCCTTGAATAAAGCTCTCTCCAAAGTCCATTTCTTCCAGGACTTTAAACATAAAAGTCCAATTTAAATTGTCAAAGGCCTTCTCTGCATCTAGGAATATTAAAGCTGCCTGTTTCTCACTGTGGTATTGTAAGTATTCAATGATACTCAAAACAGTCCTCACATTATCCCTTAACTGTCTTTTTGCCAGAAAGCCAGATTGGTCTTCATGAATATATACCCATAAAATCTTCTTTAGTCTTTCTGCCAAAATTGCAGCAAAAAAAGTTTATAGTCATTGTTCAGTAGTGAAATTGGTCTATACTTCTTTGTCTTTGTAGGGTCTTGACCCTCCTTCAGTAATAACACAATATTGGCTTCCTTCCATGTTTGGGGTATCCTTCCCTCCTGAAGTATATCATTCATTATGTCCTTTAGTGGCTGTAGAAGTTCCTCCTTGAAGCCCTTATAGTATTGACTTGTAAGGCCATCTGGTCCTGGAGCTTTACCTGGTTTCATTTTTTTAATAGCTTCTGATATTTCGAAGACTGTTTTTGGGTCATTCATAAGTTGCCTCTGGGATTGTGATAACTTAGGTGATCTTTGTCTTAAAAGATATTCATCTGTTTTTAGACCTATCTAACTCCTGTTTTTTTATACAAGTTAGAATAAAAATTATGAAAAGTCTTTTTAACAAGTTCATTATCAATTGTTACCTTATCCCCTTCACAAATTTTCTTAATCATTCGCTTTTCCCTTTCCTTCCTTAATTTATATGCCAACCAACTCCCTGGTTTATTTGTAAATTCAAAATGTCTTTGTTTCACATACTTCATTTTTGTTTCTATTTCTTGAACTGTTAACATATACAGTTGTTGCTGTAACAATTTAATTTGATGTGAAATTTTTACATCTGTAGGTGTCTTTTGCAACTCAATTTCTTTCTGTCTAATCTCATCTAATACTTTTTCCTTCTTTTCCAGGGATTTCTTCTTCTCTAAACCAGGGCTTTTCAACCGGTGGCACGTGGCAGGTGGTACGTGACCCTCCTAGACAAGTGTAACAGGGAAGGGGAATGAGCTGAAGTGACCCAAGCCTGGGGGAGAGGCAGCTGGAGCTGCAGGACTGTCGGGGCTCTGCAGAAGCCCCAGGAGCCCCGGCAGGGCTCCAGCTGATTGGCTCCAGCTGATTGGCGCTTCCGGAAGCAGCGTAGCTGGAGGTGAACTGAAGAAAAAGGCGGGGAGGAGAGAAGAGGATATAAAGGAGGTGGTTTTGGCGGGAAAGGGGAAAAAAGACAACAGGGAAAGAGAAGGGGACAGAGAAAAAGCTGTGGAAGGAGACCTCAGCAGGCAGGGAGGAAAAAGAGACAGGGAAGAAGGAGCAGCTGTTGCTGGAAGAAAAGGTCCCCTGGTTCATTTTCTCCAGCCAGGAGAATGCAATCAGCGCTGATGAAATGAAAAGCCGGGAGACGAGCATGTCAGAAAGGAGGTTGGTTTATTTCGGAAGCCAGTGGGTTCCTGGTCAGCTGGCAGCTTGAATGGATTATCATAAGGATTTTTATACAGTTTTTACAGCGTTTTGTAATTCAGAGGCTCGGTTTGTGTGCTTTGGTTATTGGAATATTTTAGTCTGTTTCACAAAGGCTAGCAATGAATCCAAAGTGTTGGCTTCTGTAGGTTTAATCCCTTTAAACAAATGTAATTAGTTTTACCCCCTTATCTTGAGTCTGTATATGGCTTTTAGCAAGTTTTCTTTGTAGGTAAACAGGCTTAATTTAAGGTTATCGCTTTTCGCAATTGCTGGAGCCTCCGGTTGCTACATTGTTTAAACTGAGACACACCTGAGGCAGTTTGAAGAAAAAAAAACCAGAGTTTAGTGTTCCTTTATTCTGGAAGGCTTTTGTGAGCCTTTCTTGCTTTGCGCTTGATTCCTATGTCTTTAAGGGTACAGTGAAGGGACTGAGGGGGTGCATTCTTACTACACTGTGGAAGGAGAGCTCAGAAGGCAGGGGGGAAGAAGAGGAGAGGGAGAGAGGAAGAATGGCCGACCAGCCAGCTGGTAGTGGTGCATATTAATAAACATGGATAAATTCATCATACATTTGTCAGTGCAAAGGGAAAGTGATTCAGTAAAGGAACTGCCACTGAAGAAATTAAAACTGGTACTTTTTCCTTTTTTTCTACAGTTTGTAACATTTTATTAGATTATAGAATAAAATACAAAAATACAAAAGCAAACAGTAGGACACAGTGGGGAGGAAAAAGGGGGGGAAAGTGAGGGGGAGAAGGGAAAAAGAAAAGGCATTGACTTCCGACTTCCTCTGTTGCAGTAGAAGGAAGCATTAACATTGAACCTCAACTTTTTACTTTTCCATAATATTATAAATTAGTCATTTCTATAACAACAAATGAATCTAATCAGTAAAACCCAAAATCCCCCCCCTTTTTTTTTTCATCATCAAGTTTTTGACACCTTGCTAAGCACTGGTGGTACTCAAATATTGTCATGTCCTAAAAGTGGTACAATCTGTGAAAAGGTTGAAAAGACCTGCTCTAAACAATTATACTGTATGAAATAACCCCTCATAACAGCCTTGCTACATTATTTAAACTGAGAGCAGCTTGGTTTGCTGCAGCATTTGTAGGTTTTTATGTTCTGTGTTGACTTCTATGGGCAAATCCGCTCCTTCAAAAAAGTTTCTCCATTGTTCAAAGGCTGGTTTGACCACCAATAGATAAGGTTCAACAGAATTCAAGGGGTGCTGGACTTGGATCTCTTGTGGCAATGCAAGGACTCTAAATTGATGTTGCGTTTAATTCCACACACACACCCCTGGGATCTGTCTGCTCTTCTCCTACAGGATCACTTTAACTATATGTTTCCTTGATGCATTGCCTTCTCATAATTAATTGGATGCACTCTCCGGATTTATTCAATGTGTTTTAACATGGGCCAATTCAAATGTACAAGGTAGTCCTCAGGTTACAATGGCAAGTGTAACCAGAATTGCCGTCACTAAGTAACATGGTTGTAAAGTGCAATGTCATGTGACTATACCAGGTAGTGACAGCAATTCTGGCAGTCCCAGCTGTCATCGTTAAGTCAGCACTGCACGGGTTGTTAAACAAGGACTTCACATGACTGTGACTTCTGACTTCCTGCCAGCTTCCCCATTGGCTTTGCTTGTGGAAAACCAGCAGGGAACATAGGGAATCATGATGATGTGACTGCAGCTCGCTGCAGCATCAAAACCACAAGGCAGGCACACAGATCACATATCACAGAGAAAATGGCCAGAACTCTAATGACCAATCCCCCTCATTCAGTGCCATTGTAACTTTGAACAGTCAGTGAACAAATGGACATAACCTGAGGATTACCTACACTTATATATGATGGGGTGTTGCTATATTAGCACTATTAGCAGATTGCTTTGACTCATGTGTCTTTTCTTTCTCTTATGCCTTTGTATGCCACCTTTCTCTAGTTTGTGATAAGTCTAATTTGCAATGTCTGTCCAGTTATTTATTTTATTTATTTTATTTTCATAGATTTATATGCCGCCCTTCTCCCTATAGGACTCAGGGCGGCTTACAGCATATTAAAACACTTAAAACATCATCCCCCCATAAAAACCTGTTAAAAACCAAATATTTTTTTTTTTCGCTGTATAATTAATTAAAATTAAATTAAGAATTGTCCCTGTTTAAAAATTCTCCCTAGGCCAGACCCGCTTG
>NW_015390034.1:27307-31280 GCF_001527695.2 Protobothrops mucrosquamatus
CCACCACCCTTGTTCCCCCTAAAAATTTCTTAAAACACCCCTTCAGGAAAAACCTCAATTTGTCCAATTTACGAAGTTTTTCATTTGTCCTTGCCGCATGCCACCTCTCGGGGTTCCAAACCCCATCCTCGAGGTGGGCCCTTGAGATTTTGTTGGGCCAGACCTGCGCGAGGGGTGAATCGCGCAGGGCCAATAGGACTGGGTTTACAACTAAATTGGAGCAGGGAACCATTGAGTAGCTTGGGGTGACACTTTTAAAAAATGGTTACAGCTTCTGGGAACCTAGGCCCATGATGGATGTGCTTTTTATATTTTGGGAGTCTTCAGTGTATATCTTTCATATGTTTAGTAAAATGTATATTCTACTGGAATTAAAAAACCTCTATTGTAATTCTTTTTTTAAACATGAAAAATTGTGTTGAAATGTGATATCTTTTCTTCTAGGTTTATAACATCTCACAAATCCCTAAAGGCAGCAAATACTTTTTGTGCAATCAGAAGCTATCATTCTTTCAACTGAGCATGGTCTTGTTCTAGCTATTAAGCTAGATCGTAAATCAATTTCACAGTTCAGATTAGGTGGATTGGGTATTTAACTGTGCAAGGAATATAGAATAGAATAGAATAGAATAGAATAGAATAGAATAGAATAGAATAGAATAGAATAGAATAGAATAGAATAGAATAATAACTTTATTGTCACTTTGAATGTACACTAATCGGCATACATTAAAATGAAATTTCGTTGCATTCAGCTTTCAAAGGGTCACCATCTCCAATATACACTACATAAATATGACAAAAATAAATAAATACACAATTATGCATATACCCACATATATTACATGACACAGAGAAACAACAGTCTAGTTCGGGTTATATGTACATGTGCATGGCGAGAAAAACGAATCTTGCGAGTTTACCAGACGGATGGCATAGGGAACAAAGCTATTACAGAATTGGGTAGTCCTAGAAATACTTTGAAACCTCCTCCCAGAGGGGAGCAACAGAAACAGACCGTAATGTGGATGTGTGGGGTCTCTAACAATACTTTGAGCTCTAAGCACATAGCGCTTATAAGCAGCATCCTGAATACCAGGGAGCAAGCTTCCTATGATCTTCTTGGCTGTCCTTACCATTCTCTGTATGGACTTTCTATTTGAGGCACTGCTGCCACCAAACCAGACAGTGATGCAGTTTGTTAAAATGCTTTCAATTGTGCCTCTGTAAAAAGTGGCCAGGACAGAAGGAGAGAGACGTGCTCTCCTCATCCGACGCAGAAAATGCAGACACTGGTTTGCACACTTCACTAAGGATGACATGTGGAGAGACCAATTCAGATTGTTAGTTATCTGCACCCCCAGATACTTAATACTGTTGACCACCTCTACAGCTGCATCATTGATACTGAGTGGAGTATGACTATGCGGGCTCTTTCAGAAATCTACAATGATCTCCTTTGTTTTATCAACATTTAGAACCAGGTTACTTTTATTGCACCAGTCCACCAGAGCCTTCACCTCTTCCCTATAAGCATCCCTATAAGGAATACCAGATGTACCTGATAATGTGGCAATTTCTTTTTGACAGAGTGAGTTCTGCAGTGATAAACCCAAAACTGGGGCAAAGTATGGGCGCCCAGATTATGGGCTATCTTATCGGAAATGGGTGAGGTCACAGAGGAAATGATGGATACCAAGGTAATGTAAAATAAAGAGTTAAAATATTCAGGTTGCAATAATGCTCATTTCACATGAGAGCATCAAGAGTACAAGTCTGCATATTGCTACACATTGGAATAGTCTTGTTTACTTGCTTTAAAATGAGAGATTTTCTGTCTTGAACAATTTTGAAAAATTGGGCATTCGGTTTTGGAAACAAGCATATATATTACTGGTGGAATAGAATTGAAAAGTGGATGTTCTAAGTACTGTGATGTGGTACAACTGGCTAAGTCTGAAACAAAGGTCACCCCAAATCCTGCCCTTGGGTGAAGGTACTGAATAGTTCTGGGCAAATGAATACTCAGTCCATTTTGTCTCACTAGATTAGTGATTAATAATGGTTGTACACTTTACAGCATTTTCACAGATCCAAAGTCTGACTGGTTCAACGTCCTTCTGGTGGAAGCAAATCAAATGTTCCTGGAGAATATCCCTAGCATTACAGTATATGGTTTTTTACTTTCCAATTTATGATGGCAACCTGGTTGTTGTTGATGCTTTGTTTTTTACTGTTGATGAATCATGCCTTGCCCTATCTCATCAGTAGAAGAAAGCTTTGACATTGCTTGTTTTGTCATGGAATTCATTGCAACTTAAAGCCAACATTTTGATGGTTGAACCAATTCATGAATGATTGGTTTGTCAAAGATAATGAGAGCTAAATAGAATCTCCAAGTCCAGAGATAGTTGACTGCTGATATTATCACCACATACCATAGAGGATTTGTTAGACCTTTGCCTTAATCCAGCAGGACTGCTCTTGCGGATATTATCAAATTACAGGTAGTCCTCAGTTTAAGAACCTTTCATTCAGTGACCGTTTGAAGTTAAGATGGTGCTGAATGAATGGTGGTTATAACCGGTCCTCGAAGTTCTGGCTGTCCTAGTACCCCTGCGGTCAAATGATCGCAATCTGGGTGCTTGACAATAGGCTCACACTTATGACCGGTTGCAGTACCCTATGATCATTTGAACACCATTTGTGACCTTCCCTATCAGCTTCCCCAGAATGTCAGTGGTGAATCTGGCAGGCAAGGTCGCAAGATGCTGGGGTACTGTAAGTCTCCATCTGTGCAACCTCCCCCAGCCCCTCAGAATTTGTATGGGCTGCCTAGTCGCACACCCTTGCACACCCTCTGAACCTCACCGTGCCTCCCTCATAACCTTTCTTGAGCCTCATCACACCTCCCTTGCATCCTGATGCACCCCCTTGCACTCTGTCCTACCCAGCAGCAGCCACTTACCTGCCTGCCGACCTTCTTGTGAGCTGCTTGGGACTTGTAACTTTGTACTGGCTTCTCCACTGACTTGGTTGTGGGAAGCTGGCAGGAAGTTGCCTCGACTAATGACTGTGGGATTTGGTTAATGACATCAACCAGGACTACAGGGGTTGCCATCGCTAAGTGATACAATCATGCTTTATGACTGCATCACTTAGCAACTGAAATTCTGGTCCCAATTGCCTTTCTAAATCAAGGACTACCTGTATTTTGCATACACAGGGAAAGGGGGGAAATAGTTCCTAGCCTTTCCCAATGGTATATATATATCAACAAAAATACACTCTTCTCTTTAATATTCTAAAACTTTTTGTTTGGGTAGATGATCCATTTCCTCACACATTATGCTGATAGGATTGAGTCAATTCATTTTTCAGACCAGTTTTCCAGTCCAAAACCTATGCAAGATTATGGCACAAAATATGCATTTGTATTTCCAAATGAATATTGCACTGAAATTTGCAGAAGGGAAATTGGAGGAGAACCCTAGAAATAGAAATAGTTTAAGAACCATGGTATAACATTTATTGTATAGTATCTTTCTGGTTGCAATACTTGTGAGTTGGGAATTCTAATCTGGCTATCCCTTCAGCAGTGGAGCATGTTTTACAGTATGTTGAATAAAGTGTTAGAGATGTTTGAGCAACGACATTCAGTACAAGAGCACAATGTGATACAACTATCCCAGCTATTTTTTTTTTCCAAAGAAATTTTATTATTTTCCATCATAAAAAACAATCATAGCATAAGTAAACACAATAACAAATAACCCCCCCCCCGGACTTCCCAAACCTAATCCCAGGATAATATTCATATAAAAGTAAACAAATACTAATGTCTCTAACTCCACAAAATATCTTAATCTACATGAACAGATAGAAAGAGTAAACAAAATAAGAAAATCTAAAAACCTAAATTATATTCTACCACTCTATGCTTCTTTTGAATATAAACAATCCATCTTCTCCA
>NW_015390034.1:34156-36903 GCF_001527695.2 Protobothrops mucrosquamatus
CGTGAATCCATTCACCCCCTCCCTTCCCTGGCAGAGATAGCAGAGCAAAAACGCTCCGTCTCACCAAATGGGGGGGGGGGAATCCAGCCCCTCCCTTCCCTGCCAGAGATAGCAATCTCTGCTCAGGAAGCAGCAAGAAAAAAGGAGCGTTTCTCTAAAGGGGGCAGGGGAAATACACCCTTTTCCTTTCAAATTTTGCCGCTTCCTTGCTTCCTGTTTGCCAGCATGTCTCTGGGTGATTTTTGTTTTGGTAGGGTGCCGAGTTCACTCTACTTTCAGTTGCCCGCGGCGACTTGTTCTGCGCCTACCTGGCCATGCCCACCTGGCGCCCCCTAGCCAGCCACACCAACGTGGTTGCATCCGCTCGGCCACATCCACCCACCCGCCCCAAGTCATCTGCCCCGAGTGGGCTGCACCTAATCCTTCGCGTCGACCCGGCCTTGCCCACTCACCCACGCCCATCTGGCGGTACTCAGATGGCCACGCCTGCCCGGTCATGCCCACCTGGCTGCAGTGAGTTGTCATAGACCCTATCAGGAATGCCACAGGTAAATGCAGATTAGAATGATGAAGTGACTTTATTTTACTTATTTTTATTTTATTTTATTTTATTCAGAAAGTTAAAATACAAATTCTAAAAATATACAAAAAAAACAAAAATAGACAAAACGTTAGAAAATGTGCATTAAAAAGGACAAAAGACAAAAACACATATACATATATTATCTCCCCCCCCCCGGTTGATTACTCATAAATATATTGCAACAATGTTAGTTTCTCCCCCTTGCAAAACAGGCCCACAATTTATAAACTTCTACATCTATTTACAACCAACTTGGCCTGTCCTCTGTCTACTATACAGTATGTAAAAACAAAGTAGAATAGAATAGAGCTGGAAGGGACCATGGAGGTCTTCTAGTCCAGCCCCCTGCTCAAGCAGGAGACCCTATATCATTTCAGACAAGTGACTGTCCAGTCTCTTCTTAAAATTCTCCAGTGATGGAGCACCCACTTCTGAAGGCAAGCTGTTCCACTGGTTAATTGTCCTCACTGTTAGGAAGTTTCTCCTTAATTCCAGGTTGCTTCTCTCTTTGATCAGTTTCCAACCACTGTTTCTTTTTTTTTTGGTAAATATTTTATTAATTTCAAGTTTTACAATCATAAGTACTTAATAAACAACTCAGTGTCTGGGTTCCTTTATCATTCAGTGGTATATATTAACTTTCACTCAAAATATCCAATACTACACCATCCAGTATTTCCCTGGTCCTCTCTTCTTCCAATAATAATCATTTTTCCACACTATGCAAGTATAATTCTTACTGCTATTAATACCTATACAATTAAATATAAACTTAATCACATATTTCTAATGTTATACATAGTGTCAATAATATCAGTTTATAATATCTTCTTTAGCCAAAACATATCTCAAATGTATTTGCAATCAGAGTTCCCTTATTCAATCCGTATCCTGATTTTTTCTTTTTTTTTTCAATTTTAATTTCCCATCAATATTCAAAATAACTTTATCAATTATCTTTTTTTCATAATTAATTACATTTGGGTAACTAAAAGCTTCCCTTATACCAACCCTCTTAGTATTTTCATATTTCCCATCTTATAAAAAATTATGTTATCCTAGTTACAAATCACATCCTTCTAATTTATAATGGTCCTTTTATTTCTAACAATTGTCTATTCTTTTAATCATATTCAAACATCCATTAGATGGTATAATACCTCATCTAATTAGTCAGGACCTCTATTTTCTTCAGTCTTACTCTAGCTTTCTTCCTTTGCCAAATAACTTTGCAAATCAGTGAATTTAGGTCACCAAGTATTTTTTCCTCTGTTTCTGTATATATTATTTGGAATAAAAAAAGACAATTTAATTAAAGTGTTTTTGTAAAAACGCTTAATACATTTATATTCGTTAAACAGCCTCCATTTTCTTTCTCCTTCAGTTTCTCTTTTAGTTTCTTGTTCCCCCATTTCCAGCATTTCTCCTAACAGCTCTGTCATCCATTCTATCAATTCTTCTTCCTTGTCCTCAAATACGTTCTGAAGTCTTGAAAAGTAAAATGTCTTTCCCATTTCCGGTGTTATATCTGGGTCTTCCAAATTTTTATTTATCTGTGGCTGTCTGTTGGTTTCTTCTTTCAAATCCTCTATCTTTATGTCAGTTTCCTCTATTTTTTCTTCTGGTTTCTGAGTTGCTAGTTCATTCTTTATGGTCATTTTCTGAATGTTTTTTGCTTGTAAGTTTAAGTTGGAGAGTTGCTCATTTATGTTATTTAAATTATTTTTAGTCTCCTCATAATTTAAAACAATTGTCTCTTGAATTGATTTCAACATGGAAAGAATTTCTTTCTGAAGTCCATTTACATTTTCTTGTTGATTATCCATGTTTCTTCCAAAGAGAAATAGTCCAGAAGCAACTTTCCCACTGTTTCTTAATATTTCTTGATAATTCTTGGAACTAAAAGTCAGTTAATATTTGTAATCCAGGCCAGCCAATTTAGAATGGTTTATTGTCTTCTTCAGACTTAAGACTTGGTTATTCCAGCTTGCAGGACTGGCCTAGGGTAATTTTTAGAGGGGTTTTAATTATATTTTAATTGGACTACGTTTAAATATTTCTTTTTAATTAATTTTAATTTTGTAATTGTTATTTGTGTATTTTAATCGATTGTCAGCCGCCCTGAGTCCGCAAGGAGAAGGGCGGGATATAAATTGAATTTAAT
>NW_015390034.1:37286-40912 GCF_001527695.2 Protobothrops mucrosquamatus
CAGGACTGGCCTAGGGTAATTTTTAGAGGGGTTTTAATTATATTTTAATTGGACTACGTTTAAATATTTCTTTTTAATTAATTTTAATTTTGTAATTGTTATTTGTGTATTTTAATCGATTGTCAGCCGCCCTGAGTCCGCAAGGAGAAGGGCGGGATATAAATTGAATTTAATAATAATAATAATAATAATACAGATAAAACAGCCCAAGGATTTTTTCCCAGCTGCAGTCTGCAAAAGTGAAAGTTTCCAGGAACAACAAAGAGCCTTATCTATGTCCGGGCTTTGTGCCAAATTTTCTTTAAGCATAATAAATTGTAATGCCAAGGTTCACCACTAAATGTTGTTAATATCCATCTTCCAGCTTTCCAAATATCTTTTCAAAAAGAAAGTCTTAAAAATACTTTTAGTCCCCAAATTTCTCAAAGCTATGTCTCTATATTAAATCCAAATTAATCTTGTAGTTTTCTCTAATTTCCCCCCAAACAAAGTTGTTTTCCGCTTCTCTTTTCCTGAGAGAACAGGGCAGAAATTCCCTTTCTCTCTATCATCTGGGGGATTCTTTGCTTTGGGAATTCTTTTTTCCAGGAAGAGGTTTTAAAATTATAAAGAGAGGATCGTTCTCACCCAGTTCCATCCGTGTTGTTCAGAGGTTGCTAGTTAGTGCTTATCTTGGGTTGTGGGTGGCTTCTGGCTGGCCACATAAATGCGGCCAGTGTTTCTTCTGCTGGTTTGAAGGGCTTCCTCAGATCAAACGGAAGGGTCGCCACCCCTCCGCGATCGATGAGGGTCCCCTTCTTCTTCATCGCCTCTCCGGGGCAACTTTAGACCCTTTTTAGGGTCCCCAGCAGAGCGAAATCAGATGTGGAAAACGGAGCCCTATTTTCCTGTGCCCGTTACACCACGACGTCTAACCCCGAAGTCTCCAACCATTGTTTCTTGTCCTGCCTTCTGGTTGGAGAATAAATTGACCCCCTCTTCTTTGTGGCAGCCCCTCAAATACTGGAATACCGCTAACATCTCTCCCCTATTTCTTCTTTTATTAAGACTACCCAAACCCAATTCTTGCAGCCGTTCTTCATATGTTTTAGTCTCCAGGTCTTTGATCATCTTAGTTGCTCTTCTCTGAATTTTTTCTAAAGTCTCAACATCTGTTTTGTAGTATGGTGACCAGAATTGGTTGCAGTATTCCAGGTGTGGTCTTACTAGGGTTATATAAAGCGGTACCAATACTTTGCGTGATCTTGATTCTATGCCCCTGTTTATACAACTAAGGATTGTAGTCCTCAGTTAACAATCTGTTATTGTATTTAACTTGTAGAAAGTCTACAACAGCTTATCTGCCACAAATCGCCATAATCATTATCTTTGATCCATCCAGGATCTAATATCTTTGTTTGGTTCTTAATAAAACTTTCCTTTAAAAAATTTATTGGGAGTTTTCCCAACGATTTTATCTCATCTTCCAGTATCCTAAATCTCTGCTGTAAATAACTCCACTGCATCCATTGTTGAGACAGTCTCTCTGTAAACCAAAATACAAAATCTTTTATCAGTTGTCTGGTTAGATATAATAAGTCCATTTTCCAAAATTAATCCATCTTCCCAGTTTTGTCCTAGAAAACTGGTTCTGTCTGGTGTGCAATGCTCAATAAACCACACACCGAGGTGGAGATTTGCAAAAGCTTTATTCTGTGCAGAAGAAAGGACACAGGGGGGGGGTCACTCCCACTAGGCCTGTGCAAAGGCCACTCCTTCAACAGTAAAATTTTTATAGGCACTTCTCCATAAGCCCACCTTAAGCCAACCCCTCTTAGGTCATCCTATGACCTTATCAATGTTTATTAATATTGCTTAGCTTGCATTTGCATTATCTAGCAACAATCAGCACATTTGCCCCTAATTTCCAGTAGCGAGTAGCACACTATGCCATAATTAGTACATTGCCCCCCCTCAAGTTCCTCCTTTCCCAAGTTGTTGCCTTTGACATGTCTGCAAAACTGATATATATGAGGGTGAAGGTTCATTCTCTGCACTTGTGGGTTGGTTTCTGAACGTTTCGTTACCAGGCTAGGTAACATCTTCAGCAGCATTTAGGGGATGTCTCTGTCAGTGCTCTTCTATTTATAAGGGCTTCAGGTGTGAGTGTGTCAAGTGAGGGTCTTGTGATGGGTCAGGTATGAGTCATCAGTTAGATCAGGGGTGTCAAACTGCCGGCCTGCAGGCCGGATGCATCATGGTGAAACTGCGCCCACCCCATTGCCAGCAATGGAAAAAAAAGTTGTGATACGTCACACCACGCCACGTGACATTGTGAGTTTGACACCTCTGGGTTAGAGGCTTGTGATGGGTCTTGCAATGAAGAGGTTACATCAGGTCAGGTTACTGGGAGGTGAACTGCTGGGGGGAGGGGGAGGGGGCTTGCGTGGGTTGGTTGAGGGTCGATGCTGTCTCTGGCTGGCTATGCGGTTGATTTGGATTCTGAGGGGTTCGTAGGCTGGTTGTAGGTCGATGTGTCTGTTGATGGAATTGCTTGTGGAGTGCCAGGCTTCGATGAACTCAAAAGCGTGGTGGGTGGTAGCATGGTTGATGATTTTAAGTGTTGCTTCAATCGAACTGGTGTTGTTTGGTGTTGGTGTGGGTAGAGATTAAGGATTTGGGATCATGGCATTTGACTACCAGCCGGTGTTTGTGGATCCTGGTTTTTAATTCACGTGATGTTTGTCCCACGTAGAATTGGTTGCAACCATTACAGTTTATTTTGTAGCCACTATTGCAAATGTACATGGGCGTGCAGTGCTTAAACTTGTCCGCTGCTGGGAGACTTTTGCTGTGAGATGATCATTGACCCACGAATAGCTACACTTCCTCCATGAATGCCTCCACAAACAAACAACCCCCAAAAGCATATGCTACTGACCACCAATCAACCACCCACAAGCTTGGAAACTGGCCTTCCAAAATGGGCACAAAATGCTTCAAATCATGAACACTGATGCCCACAACCACCTGGAAAAATACCAATGCATCACTGATGAACAAAAAACCGCATGCCTCAACTCCATCGGACAAGACCTGACAGACACCTTAGAACACATGATCCACAGGAACACCAACAAAATAAAAACCCAAAAATGCAACTCACTACAAGAGAAACTCAGTACCATCACCCCAAGATCACAAGAGAACTCAAAACTATGGGTCAGAAATCTATCCAACAGACCTTTATCTGACGACGAAAAGACCGTCCTCACACACGACCTCCGTTTCAACCACAAAGATGCTGACCCCATTGAATTCCTCACCAATCTTGAATCCATTCTAAAAACACACCACCTGGACCAAGAAACACAAGAAGACATCAAAGTATCATCCCCAACGTGCAACGTACATTTCCACCCCAGGCCACCCCAACGATGCCCTTGACGTGATGGCCCATTGCCTGGAGGCCGTACGGGTCTGGATGGGGGGGAACAGACTCAGGCTCAACCCTTCCAAGACCGAGTGGCTGTGGTTCCCGGCGCCTCGGCATAGTCAGCTGACGCCATCGCTGACTATAGGGGGCGAAACCTTGGCCCCCTCAGAGAGGGCGCGCAACTTGGGAGTCCTCCTGGATTCACGGCTGA
>NW_015390034.1:41372-52605 GCF_001527695.2 Protobothrops mucrosquamatus
CTTTCAGCAAGCGGACCTGACCTAGGGTGGATTTTATACTGGGTTTTTTAGGAATTTGGAAGACACAACTTTAAATTTGGTTTAATTCGGTTTTAAGGGGGGGATTGTATATATGCTTTGGTTTTAAATATGTTGTGCGCCGCCCTGAGTCCCGCCGGGAGAAGGGCGGCATATAAATTAAATAAAATAAATAAATAAAATAAATAAAATGAAACACTCAGCCAAAAAGAGAAGAGAGCACCAAAGACACTGAAACAAGATGAAAGCATTGTCATCCCACCGGCAGAAAAAGGCAGACTGAAGGTAGTAAAGGACAAAGCTGACTACATCCGCAATGTTGAAAACCATCTCAGTGTGACACCAACACCTACCAAATAATCCACAATGATCCGACAAAACAGCTAGAGAACAAAATAAAAGATACCCTAAGAAAAATGGAAAAACAGCTAACACCACTAGAGAGAAAGCACATGAAACCACAAGATTCCTGCACATCCAGGTTCTATGGACTCCCCAAAATACACAAGAACGGGATCTTCTTACACCCAATTGTGTCTCTACCTGGAACAACGACGTGCAAACTAGCAAAAACCCTGCAGAGGAAACTCAGATGCCTGGTCAACGACTCAGCCCACTCAATAAACCTGGAACAATTTCTCCAATGCATCAAACACACCAAGATCAACGAGGAAGAAATTATGGTCTCCTTCGACGTCACTGCCCTCTTCACCTCGATTGACATCGACCTGGCTAAACAAACCATTTACCACCTACTCACTAAACACTATACCCACAAGGATGATGCCACTACAGAACACTCCATGTCCACAGAAACCATCATGAAACTCCTGGATCTATGCCTCAACACATATTTCAAGTTCAACGGTAAAATGTACAAGCAACTACAAGGTACCACGATGGGATCACTCATATCAGGCCTAATAGCAGAAGCAGTCATGCAATGAGTCAAATCCATAGCTCTACCCACCATCCAACCAAAATTCTGGACATGCTATGTGGATGACACCTTCGTCATCATCAAATGCTCCCAAATTGAAGAAACACACCACCTACTTAATAACATATTCCCTGGGATCAAGTTTACATGCGAAGAGGAAACAGACAACAGACTCCCATTCCTCGACATTGACATAAGGAGACTGGACAATGGAGAACTGGAAACCCGCATCTACCGCAGACCTATGCACATGGACCAGATCCTCAGCTTTGCAAGCAACCACCTCACCGCACACAAAAGGAACTATGACCAGACCCTCTTCAGAAGGGCCAAGACACACTGCAACATCACAACACTAAGAAAAGCAGAAGAGAAACGGCTGCTTGATGTCTTTCTCTGCAACAGCTATCAAAAAAACTTCATATTCCAACACACAGCACCCAAACCACAACACACCACACAGCCGACCACCACGCAAAAACTAACCCTACCATACACAAAAGGGGTGTTGGAAATAACAGCCAGAATTCTCCAACCCCTACGAATAGCAATAGCCAACAAACCCACAGCCACACTCCACAAGGAATTATCCAGAACCAAAGACAAGATATAGAAGGATGAAAGAAACAATGTAATCTACAAAATAAACTGTAATTGTTGCAACCAATTCTACGTGGGACAAACATCACATTAATTAAAAACCAGGATCCACGAACACCGGCTGGCAGTCAAACGCCACAATCCCAAGTCCTTAATCTCTACCCACACCAACACCAAACAACACCAGTTCGATTGAAGCAACACTTAAAATCATCAACCATGCTACCACCCACCACGCTTTTGAGTTCATCGAAGCCTGGCACTCCACAAGCAATTCCATCAACAGACACATCGACCTACAACGATCCTACGAACCCCTCAGAATCCAAATCAACCACACAGCCAGCCAGAGACAGCATCGACCTTCAACCAACCCACGCAAGCCCCCTCCCCCTCCCACCAGCAGTTCACCTCCCAATGACCCTGACCTGACCTGATGTAACGTTTTCATCACAAGACCCATCACAAGCCTCTCACTTGACACACCTACACCTGAAGCGCTTATAAGCAGAAGAGACCTGACAGGGACATCCCGTAAACCACGGGTCGGCAACCCGCGGCTCCGGAGCCGCATGCGGCTCTTTGAGCCACCTCTTGTGGCTCCGGAGCCTGCTCCGCCATTTGCAGAGAGAGAGAGAGACAGAGACAGAGAGGCACTTGCATTCCCCTTCCCCCCCCCCCTCTCTCTCTCTCTCTCTCTCTCTCTCTCTCTCTCTCTCTCTCATGCCCCCTCGCAGGGCTCCTGATTGGCCCTGCGCCCGGGTGCCCCGCCCCCTGGGAGAAGGGCGGCCAGGAAATCCCTTTCCCAGGCTGGCTCAGTCCGAGGCGCAAGTGGCCGGGGAGTCGCGCGGGGAAGCCCCGAGATCCCCCCAGGGAGCGTCCCACCGAAACCTCCGCTAGCATGGGAGGCTCCAGCGTTGCCAGTGGACAGAGCTGACCGGTCGGCGGGCCGTTGCAGCAGTTCTGGCCCGAAGACGCCAGCGGCGTAGAAGGCCGGCTCGGCGGCCCAGGGAACAATGCCGTCGCTGGCCGCCGCCCCAGCCGGGACTCCACACTGCCCAGGTTCGCCCTCTGCCCATGGGATGTAGCCATGGCGCCGCTGGGGGGGCTAGTACCACGACAGGCCGTCTCTCGGCGGCAGTGGCGGTGGCGAGCGCTGCTCCAGGGTGCCCGGGTGGCGTAGCAGAGGAAGGCGCGGGGGCGGCAGCAGGCAGGACGTGCAGTGTGTCGGGCAAAAGGCTCTCCAGGCTCTTCTTGGCCTGCTGGCAGCACAGCCCCACCTGGGCGGCAATGACGCGCTGCCACTCTTGTGGCCCTTCAGCCGTGAGAGCACGCCGTGGTTGCAGCAGCGCGTGTACTTAAGCGTCCGCTGCAAGGGCGCTCGGGCTGTCTGAGCCACCGGGCCGCCCATGTACAGGTACGGGGAGCCGTAGCCATTCATGGCGCCCTCTCACCGCAGCCGCTAGATCCGCCTCACTCGCGCCAGGGCCATGCTCAGCCAAACGCGGTGGCGCTTCCCTGGCTCTCTTGGCACCAAACCAGGCGCTGAACACGCCCTCGGCTCAAGTGCAAGTTGGCTGATGGCTCCCTCCCTCGCTTTCCCCACCTCTCAGGACGGTCTGCGGTGCCCTGGGCGCCTTTCAGCGCCTTCTGCTACCTCCTGACCCCCTCCCCACCCCTTCGGCGCCGGCCACCTACTCGGCCCCCCTCCCGGCTCGAGAGCGGAGGCCCTGGCCGTCTTTTACACTGGCCAGCCCAGCATTCACACGACGACATGGGGCGGGGCGGGGCTGGCGAGAGAGACGCACCTTCCCGGCCTGGTGCAAATGCCTGTAGTCCAGGTGGGCATGGAGGTTGCGAGGGGGAGAGGCCGGCTGGATGCTCTTGCGAGGTCCCACCTGGCTCTGGTACCGCCTGCGCTATGCCAGCCGTCCCCAGTGCTGTCCAGCTGAGCGCCCGCAGGGTCCGGATCAGGCCGGGCGGAGTGGCTCAGACAGGGCATGGGGGGGTGCAGAGGAGCTGCCCCCAAGTGCTAGGGCGGAGGAGGGGACCCTAGTCATTCACCAGAGTCCCAGTATGTCTTGCTGGGCATGGACCTTATAGGTTTGTTCACCAGGATCCTGGCTGGAAGAGGGGAGGTCCCGGGCCGGGCTCACTTTCTGCCTCTCTCTCTCTCTGAGCGCGATTGCAAGCTCGCTGCCTGCCCAGGGAGGGGAGAGCTTAATAGGGGCGCGGGGGGGGCGATCAGCCACCATTCTGGCTGCTGCGCCGGGGCTGCTACTCTCTTCGTGGCAGCGGCATCGCCTTCCATGCTGGTCCCATCGCAAGCTAGGCACGCCCCCGCAGGCTCACGGGAAGGATGGGAAAAGGGGTGGGCAGTGCCAATGTTGGGGGTGGGGGAAGGGAGTAGGGGGAGGAGGAAGGGATCCGTGGGGATATGGAGTGTGGGAGAAAGAGTCGGAATCCAAGATGCTCAAATCTGGGTGGGCTCCCAGCAAACGCGCACCGAAGAAGTGAGGGGAGAAGGAAGAGAGGAAGAGAAACGGTGGGGGGGGGAAGCGCCCCGTTTCTTCTTCTTCTGGTGCAAACTCTGTGCTGAAGCCAGAATGGGGGGGAATGAGGAGGAGGAAGAGTGTGAGGAGGAGGAAGAGTGGTGATTGACAAACTGTGCCAGCCAATATCTTTGGGGGAGGGGGTGCAGGATGGCGAGGAGGGCAGCTTGCCTTGGAGAGGGAGAGGAGAAAGAGAGACAGACCCTTTTGACATCTAAAATGAAGATAACACTGCATATATCCTTTTTTACCTTTAGAGTGTGTGTGTGTGTGTGTGTGTGTGTGTGTGTGTGTGTGTGTGTGTAAAAGGATATATGCAGTGTTATCTTCATTTTAGATATCAAAAGGGTTTTGCGGCTCCCAGCATTTTGTTTTTGCTGGGAAACGGGTCCAAGTGGCTCTTTGAGTGTTTTGGGTTGCCTACCCCTGCCCTAAACGCTGCAGAAGATGTTACCTAGCCTGGTAACAAAACATTCAGAAACCAACCCACAAGCTCGGAGAATGAACCTTCACCCTCATCCTACACCCGAGCTACAGATATTTGCCACTATTGCAAACTTATATATATTTCAACATAATCATCTATTCCCTGTACTTGTGTCCCTTAGGTTCCCTATTCATGTAGTCGCCTTGTTCCATGACTACATTAAGAGCAAGCATGTTCTGAGGATTTTACTAGCTAAGCTGTTTCCATTATTTCTTATGCACTAGCAACTGATGGGAAAATGTCTGCAAATAATTCCCTACAGAGACTAGGTTTTTAGGGGAAGGGGGGTCTTTTGGCCTTTCCTTCACCAGGAAAATCCAGTATACCCCACACTCTCCTGTATCTGAGCTTACACAACCAAACAAAACAGAGACAAAGAAGTTAAATGTACTTTAACAAAATGGCTGTAGAGAACATTGAAATAGTATTTCTCACAATGAAGATGTGAAGAAGAAAAAAAGTTCCATCAAAAATTAAAAAGAATCAAGACCAAAGCTTTTTAAGAGTTAAACCCTTTAGTGAAAGTCATGTAAATCTAATTGGTCAGTTTCACTACCCAGAAGGTTGCCCTCAGCTTCCATAGGGAAAAAAGCCAGAAAAAAAATAATGTGAAGAAAAAGTTGAGGTTAAAATCCAGCAAGGGGTTAGAGTAAATCAGCCTTCAACCAGTCAGGTAACTTTTAAAAATAGGAAACAAATTAAGAGAAAAAAAACCTTTAAAACATGTAGCCAAAAATAGAGCCAAAAATGGATTACATGACATAACAACAAACGAGGTGAGAAACTGCTGTGTCATTATTGCAACAGAAACTTGGTTAAAGCACTCTGTCCCATATAGTGCTGCTAGCTTGATGGGATTTTCAACATTTTGGCTGGACTGGACTTTTGCTCTTAGTGGCAAATCCGGTGGAGGCGGTGTCTGTTTTTATTTATATATTTATATATATATATATATTTATTTATATATATATATATATATATATATATATATATATATATATATATATATATATATATATATATATATATATATATATATATATATATATATATATATATATATATATATATATATATGTAGAAATAACACTAAAAATTCGACTCTTGGGAAAAATCATACTCAAATAAATACAGACCACCAAGAGAGCATCTATAAAATATAGAATTTAATCTACCTAGCTTTCGTCAACAAAACGTTTGACATCGTCAAGGTTAAAAGGCAAGTGCCGATTGAAGTCTTATATGCCGTTGCCGAGTGTCTGTTTCCGGCTCTTGGAGCGCGTGACTGGCCCCAGCTGATCCTGCCGTACTTCGAGCCTATTGCTCACGTCATCGTTCACCCCTCTCTTTCTCCGAGCTTGTGTTTCCTCCCCTACCGCCCCATTCGCTATTGTAATGTTATGCGTATTCAGGGCCCAGCTGTTACAGCCCTTCCTTCGTGCAGCTCCTCCAGTATTCCGTATGTGATTGTATCCCAAGTCCGAGGGGGGGAGCGGGGGATCATCCCCTATGTAGGTTTGGTGGCCCAAAGGAGGGGTCTGTCCAGGAGCTGACCCTAGGCAGCCCCTTCCTTTTTCCCCAGTCTCTTCCTGGCCTGCCCCAAGGTTGTAGAAGCCTCCATGGGGATGTCCAAAACCTTCTTCCCTTTCTTCCTTGCCTAGGCTTGGCCCCCACTCAGCTCCCATGGGTCTGGGCGCTGCCAGACTGGCCACTTGGCGAGGCTTGCTGTCTCCGGAGCAGGGAGCAGCTGAGACTTGTTTCCTTGCCCAGCAGCGAGCTCCAAAGCTTCGTCCACCAGAGGAGTCTCACCGTCCCTCTCAGGCCATGTGGAGGACTCCCAGATGGTGGCACGGGCTGCCTGGAGCCCTGGGCAGCAGAGGACAAGAGCACAGCCCGCTCCTCGAGCTCTTGGGGCACTGGGACCCCGCAGCCCAGCCCAACCCCACTTCTCCAAGGGGGCACCTGGCTGCACTTACCTCCTCCTTGAGGCTGCTGCTGCCGGTGCCACCGCTGGGCGAGGCGGGGCGGGGTGAGGTGAAGCGAGGCGAGGCAAGGCAAGGCCAGGTGAGGTGAGGCCTGGTGGGGCGAGGCAAAGTGGGGCCAACTAGCTGCAGCTGCTGCCAGGCAAGGCCGGGTGGGGAGAGGCCAGGCGGGGAGAGGGTGGGCAAGGCCAGGTGAGGCACAGTGAGGCCAATGAGCTGCAGCTGCTGCCAGGCAGTGCCAAGCACCACCAGGCCCCGTACCCTCACCCTGCGCCCTTGCTGTTTCCAGGGCAGCCCCATGGGCCAGATCTAACTACATCATTGGCCAGATGTGGCCCGTGGGCCTTGAATTTGACATGTCTGCCCTATACCATTTCAGACAAGTGGCTGTCCAATCTCTTCTTAAAAACCTCCAGTGATGAAGCCCCAAAAACTTTGAAAGGCAAGCTGTTCCACTGGTTAATTGTTCTCACTGTTAGGAAGCTTCTCCTTAATTCCAGGTTGCTTCTCTCCTTGATTAGTTTCCATCCATTGTTTCTTTTTCTTGCCTTCTGGTTCTTTGGACTCCCTCTTCTTTGTGGCAGCCCCTCAAAGACTGGAATTGGTGGCTGTCATCACGTATAATGACAGCAAATGCCACAGTTAAATATGCATTTTCTAAATAATTGTATTAGTGTCACTCTCACTGTATTAATGTTAAATAATTCCCTGAGCTACAACATTGAGAGGGAGAATTTTTTTTTATTTATCCCCACTGTCCATATTATATTTATATCTTCCCGAACTTGTCTTTACCCCAAGATAAAAATCCCCAAATGCAGTAGTCCCTCCTTGTGAAGCAGTTGCAGTTGCTTTTCTCCTAATAATTTTGTTTTATTTATTAAATTTATATGCCACCCATCTCACTATTGAAGGGTTTTTGTTTTCAGTTTTGGTTCTTTTCATGTCTACAAAATCCTTTTTCTGGTGTCTTAATCAGAACGATGCAGTTTTGCAGGTACATCTTCACCACAAAATCCTCATCACAGATTTATATAAGGGCTTTAATATACTGGCTGCTTTATTTTATTTTACATTCCCTTTCCAATAGTTCTGATTTGGAATTTTCCTTTTTTACATTTTCATTGAGCTGTCCACCATGATTTATATGTAACGCCAGTGTAGGTATATACATATATATGTATATAACATGTCTATATGTGTGTTATGTATGTGTACACTTTTGAGAGAGGCAACAGAATTTCATTTTTAAAGTGTGCCAGTGTGCCCACAGTAAAAAATGACAATAAAGGTTATCTTATCTTCTAAGGTCTCTCTCTTAATCTGCCAATCACAGCTCATTAATATACATTTGTTGGGTAAATGATTTTTTTTGTCATGTAGATACTTTTGCACTGGGTCTAGGACAATTGATCGCCACCACCTGGCCACACCCTCTTCACCCCAGCCCCTCCCCCAGCCAACCCACCATGGGCGTTCTTCCTCAGCTGGACCTTCACCGGCGCTCCTCTCCTGCCACTGGTCTGCTGGTGCTCCTCCCCTGAATCCCCAGCAATTTAAGGACTTGTCCCCAGTCAATATGTTGCGTGGGTCAATTAGCCGTGCCTGCCATGCGGTGTGCAAGAGGGTGCCAGGTGGGGCTGGCAGTGGCCTTGGGTGCCAGGCCAGGAGGCGGGAGATGCAGCAGTTGCTGTGCAGGGCAACTGGGAAAACAGCAAAATGGGGAAAGAGGGGTGGGAAGTGGGAGCCAGGCACTCCGGGGCTCCCTCTATTCAGCCGAGCACACTTCAGCAAGCAGCAGCAACAGCAGCAGCAGCCAAGACAGCAAGCAAGACAGCCAGTTGCTCCTGCTGCGGCCAGGGTGCTTTTGTAGCCACGCGGAGTTGGAGGCAGCCCACTCAGTCATGTGGCCCTGGCTGTGAGACAAGACAGTGCTTAAGGTTGCCATCACTCCTTCAGGCGCCAGGGCATTCTTGCTACCTTGGGCTGCTCTGTAGCACAGCTCAGGTGCTCTACGGCAGTGTGGCTTCCCCCTTAGCAACTTTAAGAGGTGTGGACTTCAATGTGGCCGATGGCAGCTCCTCAAAAGCCAATGGAGGTGGTGATGGCCCTTTTCGCTCCAGGCAAGCCTTCTTGCCTTCCAAGCGATCTTGGAGTCCTAGTGGACGATCACTCAAATATGAGCCAGCAGTGTGCAGCAGCAGCCAAAAAAAGCTAATGCAATTCTTGGTTAGATAAACAGAGGCATAGAGTCAAGATCACGTGAAGTATTTGTAGCTCTTTATAAAACCTTAGTAAGACCACACCTGGAATACTGCATCTAGTTTTAGTTACATTACAAAAAAGATGTTGAGACTTTGGAAAAAGTGCAGAGAAGACCAACTAAGATGATTATGGGCCTGAAGACTCAAACATATGAAGAACAGTTGCAGAAATTGTATATGACTAGTCTAGAGAAAAGAAGGACTGGGGTGACATGATAGCAGTGTTCCAGTGTTTGAGGGGCTGCCACAAAGAAGAGGGAGTCAACTTATTTTCCAAAGCACCAGAAGGCAAAAGAAGAAACGATAGAAACTAATCAAGGAGAGAAGAAACCTGGAATTAAGGAGAAACTTCCTAACAGTGAGGAAAATTAACCAGTGGAACAGCTTGCCTTCTGAAGTTGTGGGTGCTTCATTACTGGAGGTTTTTAAGAAGAGATTGAACAACTACTTGTCTGGATAGAAGGAAGTGAACTACCAATAATCTTTTCTGCCATCCTCACCACTCTCTGCACTGCCTTCCTGTCCAAAGCAGTAATGCTTCCAAACCAGACAGTAATGCAATATGACAGGATGCTCTTGATCATCCCTCTATAGAAAGTGGTAAGGACAGGGAAAGGAAGATGTAGTTTTCTCATCCGATGCAGAAAGTGCAGGCGCTGATGTGCCCGCTTCACCAGTGTCTCACTGTTGAGCAACCAAGCTAACCTACTCGTTAGCTGCACACCCAGAAGCTTTATGCTGCTAACCACCTCCATGGTTGAATCATTAATACACAGAGGTGTGTGGCCGTGCCTGCCTTTTCTGAAATTGACAATGATTTCTTTTGTTTTTCCTATGTTTAAAATGAGAGAGTTTTTATTACACCAGTTCACCAAACCCTCTACCTCCTTCTGGTAAGCACCCTTGTTGTCATCCTGAATAAGGCCCGCTACTGTTGCATCATCCACATACTTCACAATATGGTTGGTGGCAAACCTTGCACAACAGTCATGGGATCAACAGGGTGAACAACAGCGGACTTAGGACACAGCCCTGAGGAGAACCTGTGCTCAGGAAAATGGTGTTAGAAGTAGTAGTCCCAACCCGCACATACTGGGGCCTATCTAAGGCAGGACATAAAGCAGGACTTAAGTCATAAAACAGGACATGAGTCTTAAATGCGTGTATTAGTTAGAAGAAGAACAAAAGGAAATGGAAGAAGTCAAAACCACAAGTTCATTTGTCGGTCGCACAGAGGTGTTAAGTTTGAAGCTCTGCTACAGCTAACCACATATGTCTTTATGTCTCATCTATAGCTAACCACAAGTATGTTACAGGAAATTTAGGCACTTAAGATGCTGTAGGTAGGAACTTTAGCAAAGATATATTAGCTACGGAAAGGGGGGCTGTATGCTGTAAGGGGGCTATGATTCAAAGCAACCAATCCATGCTAACTGTTACATTTCCGTGTTTTGCTGTTTCTTTTTTTTTATTATTAAAAATTTTATAAAATTTTACAATATAAATCCCCTTCCCCTTCCCACCCTACCACCCCCCTCCCTCCCCCCTCACTTCCCAGTGCCAATCACAGGGTTAACAATAACATAATCATACTCTAATTAACATTAATCAACTATTAAAATAACATATCTATAACCTCCTTTAACTCTCTTTTAAACAGTACAATTATTAAAAACAATAACAACACTTTAATAATTAAAAATAATACTAAATAAAATATTCTAACCTTTATACAACCATAATACTCTAAAATTTACTCAAAAACCAAATGATATTTTTAGTCCCATATTTACACTCAATATAATCTAGCCATCTTCTCCAAACCAAAATATATCTTTCTTGCGAGTAATCCTTCACATAAGCGGAAATCTTGGCCATTTCTGCTAAATTCGAGACTTTAAATGACCATTCTTCTATAGTAGGTAAACGTTCTGTTTTCCAATATTGAGCTACTAATAGTCTTGCAGCAGCTATAAAATTCAACATCAATTCCATTTCTTTTGCATCCAAGTCTTCCATAATACCCAACAAAAATGTCTGCGGCTTAAACTTTATCTTTTTCTTAAAAATATTTTGAGTATTCCACCATATCTTAATCCAAAATGCTTTAACTTCCCTACATGTCCACCAAATATGAAAATAAGATGCATCTAAATTGCCACATCTCCAACACTTAGGTTGTAAATTAGGATACATACAAGACAATTTTTGAGGATCCAGATGCCACCTATAAAACATTTTATAAAAATTTTCCCTTAAATTTTGAGCTTGAGTAAATTTTACATTTCTAACCCAAATTATCTCCCATGTGTCCAATAAAATTGGTTCTTGTATATTTTGCGCCCATTTTATCATACAATCCTTAACCAATTCTGTTTCTGAATCCAACT
>NW_015390034.1:56046-57154 GCF_001527695.2 Protobothrops mucrosquamatus
GCCCTCCCCACCAGGGGGTCCCCCCCCCTCAATTGAAGGAGGGAGCGGGCCACCCTGAAGAGGGTGGCCGGGCGGTTATCTGATGACGCAATGAGGGTGGAGTAGTAATTAGACCTCGCCACCCTCATTGCCACAAGGTAGGATCTGACATGTGTCCTTACCTGTGTTCGGTCGGGTTCGGTTCGGGTAGTCCTCCAACGTTATTCATATAAATCAAATTTCCTCTCATATATGCTTTACTAGCATCCCAGACCATTGAAATTGAAGTACCTTTGTGCATATTCAACAAAAAAAAATCTTTCAATTGATCTCTACATTTCTGTAAATTTATATCATATCTAAATAAATTTTCATTCAATCTCCAAGTCCTTCTGCTCCCTTCTTCAGCACGTAACTCCATCCATACCGGACTGTGATCTGACAATGCCCTGGGGAAAATCTTGATATTCTTCACCCTAGAACAAAAATCATTAGTAATTAAAAAAAAGTCAATTCTGGAATAAGATTGGTGCCTGTCTGAAAAAAAAGTAAAATCCCTTTCTTCCATATTTCTCTCTCGCCATATATCTTTTAATTCCAGTTCATCCTTCAAGTCAAAAAAAGTTTTAGGCAATGTTGAGTTAAGCGTTTTTGAAGAACCTTTCTTGTCTTTTCTTGAATCTAAAACACCATTCCAATCCCCCATCATAATAACTGATTTATAATCCAGTTGGCTTATTTTCCGATATAACAATTTATAGAACTGTTTCTGCTGTTGATTTGGGGTGTATAATCCAATAATAAGACATTTCTTCCCATTCAATAATATTTCAACAAGAACATATCTTCCTTCTGAATCAGCATCAATCAATTTGGGTTGAAAGTCTTTCCTGATATAAACAACTACTCCACCTCTTTTCTACGGCGCATGTGCCATAAAATGTATACCCAGCCATGAGTTAGACAAATATTTTTGATCTTTAGCTGTAATATGAGTTTCTTGTAAACAAACAACATCATTTTTATGTTGTTTCAAATAATAGAATATCTTTTTCCTTTTCTGTGGAGAATTCAAACCATTAACATTCCAAGTCAGGAACCTTGCCATCTTTAGTGGCAGCGAGCCTCT
>NW_015390034.1:58272-66089 GCF_001527695.2 Protobothrops mucrosquamatus
TCTTCAAGTTTCTTTTCAAACATATCCTCCATTTCCATTCTAATCTGTCTAGCATTGTCCTTTAATGCATCTTGAATATCTTTCAGTGTAAGTGCTGGGATTGGGGGGGAGGGCGGAGGAGTCTTAGATTTTGGCTGCTGTGGTGTTTGAACAGCTGGAGAGGAGATTGTACTTTTCTGAGGAACAAAAGTTCCCACACACTTAGAAGCCGTTTTACTTCTCTCCTTCTTCTCTTATACTTTCACTTATAAATATAAGTTAAAATCTTGTAAAGGTCATATAAAAATCTTATAAAGTCTTGTAATCACCTCAAACAGTGGTAGAAAAGGAAAGCTTATCCAACCAGCTCAAAGTAACTAAATCTGTTACAATAATAATCCAAAAGAAAGTCTCCAGAAAGTGAAAGTCTCATGTATTTTCAATTAAAAAAACAGAAACGCCCATCCGCAGCCATATTCTTCTTCTTCTTCCAGTTAACATAAAAAACAAAGAAGATACTTTAATTCTAGAGTTAAGGTTTCAGTCCAAACAATTTTAAATCCTCCTGGTAGGCTCTGTCTGCCTGTAAAGTTCAACTCACGCTTTCCTGGAAAGGCAGAGGCTGAATCCGCGTCTAGCTTCGTTTCAACGAAGGCAGCCTGAAGCACGGAGGAATCTCCGACTCCAGGGGAACTCACCTTAGCCCTCACAGCTGTCAAAATGCGAGGGCTATGGAGCTCTACCCCTATCGGGGAAGCTCACCCCCTCCCCTTTGCCCGGGGAAGGGGATTCCGAGCCGCGGAACAGCTGTTCCTGGGGCTCTTACGTGTCTTCAGGGCGGACAGCTCACAGAGGAGCTGCCATCGGCGCCGCGATTCAAACCGGAAGTCCGTGTTTTGCTGTTTCTGATGAGAATATGTGTTTTGTTATGAAAAGCTGTTCAGATGTGGCTACAAATATAGTGCTCTGACCCTTTGCGCAAAATAAACCAACTTCTTTTGATTCCGTGGTCTGAGTCCTGTGATTTTCTGCAATATTTCTGACGACTCCGCCGGGACTTGGAGCGATATTTCGCTGAGGACGGCATGGACCGACCAGTGCCCAGTCGGGGCCGTCACGCTGACCCTTCAGCCAGCACGGATGATTTCTCCGGAAGGAGGCGGACGGCACTGCAGGGGTATTTGGTGGACAACTGACCAATCCAAGAAGCTGAACAGAATCAAAACAAGTCACGAAACAAAGCCGGCTGGAAAAGGAGACGCCTGCAGGCAAGTATTGAGGAAATTGTAGACCCACTCGTTTAGAGAGTGGAAGAGGGGGCCTGATCACCCCCCTGGGTCCGGGATCGGTGTATCCTAACGAGGCCCAAGAGTTGTGTGGGTGGTTAAGCCATTGCAGTTCCTGTTGGTGACCGTTGGAACATCCGGCATCGAAGGTCAGTGGCAGTGTCTTAGAAATGGGAGGTGGAGGAAGTGTCCCTCGGACACCTCTTCAGTGTATGTTGAACAATTTTAAGAAAGGTTTTAGTGGAGATTATGGAGTCCCCAAGGCCAATTTCAAGAACAAGTGGAGGCCATAGGCTTGGCCGCAGCTGAACAATGGCCTGAGGACTGAAGGGGACCGGGTTTAAGTCAAGCCCCCCCCCCGAACCCTTGGTCCGAATGAAGATAGGGGGCAATAATGTGACCTTTTTAGTAGATACGGGGGCATCTAGATCTGTAGTTACTAAGTTATTGGCTCCCTTCTCTGCTGATGTTATAAATGTACAAGGAGTTGATGGCTCCATAAATTGCTGCCCTTTTCTAAAGCCCCTGAGATGTTCCCTAAATGGAAGGAATATTGAACATCAATTCCTATACATGCCTGAGTGTCCCATTCCTTTGTTGGGGCGAGACATGTTGTGCAAAATGGGGGCAACTTTGTCATTTAAAGAAGACGAAATGGCACTAGTAATGAAGCATCCTCCAGATGAGATGTGGCGAATAATGGTGGCCCAAGAGGTTCAAGTCCTCGATACTTGGCAGGAGTTTGATGTGCCCCGGTTATGGGCAGAAGATAATCCACCAGGATATGCAGGTCACCATACACCACTAGTCATTCAAGTGAAGCCTCTGGCAGTGCCTATTAGTCTCCAGCAGAGAAATATCCTCGTCCCATTGCACAAGCAATTCAAGACCATATTACCAAATACTTAAAGGCAGACATTTTAACAACTATTCAATCTCCTTGGAACACCCCACTCTTACCCATCCCAAAGCCTGATGGCTCATTTCGCCCAGCCCCAGATTTATCAGCCTACAATTACTATACACACTGTTGTACCAAACCCATATACCCTTCTGAGTTTGATTCCAGCATCAGCTGTTTGGTTCTCTGTGGTTGATTTAAAAGATGCTTTCTTTACCATTCCAATACATAAGGACAGTCAGAAACTGTTTGTTTTTGAGTGGGAAGACCCAGTAACAGGCCAGAGAAGACAATACACTTGGACCAGACTTCCTCAGGGATTTAAAAATTCACCCACTCTTTTTGGCAACCCCTTGGCCTCAGACTTAGAAGACTTCCAGCCATGTGAGGAAGGAGATGTACTTCTCCAATATGTTGATGATGTGTTAATAACTGGACAGACAAAGGAAACTTGTTGGGACAATACCAACCAACTACTTCATCTGTTGATGGACAAAGGATACCGTGCCTCAAGGAAGAAAGCCCAATTAGTGAAACCCCAGGTAAAATACTTAGGTTATACTATAAGTCAGGGCCAGAGAGGTATAGGGCATGAGAGAAAGGAAGCTGTCTGCCGAATTGCAGAGCCATCTAATAGGAGAGAATTACGGGGTTTTTTAGGAGCAGCAGGTTATTGTAGAATATGGATACCGAATTTTGCCCTGCTAGCCAAACCACTCTATGAGTCCACAAAGGGGGGAGAAAGGGAGCCCTTTGTTTGGACGCGTGAACAAAAACAGGCTTTTGAGGCTTTAAAATTGGCATTATCTCAAGCGCCTGTTATGGGACTTCCCAACCTCGAAAAACCTTTCAATTTGTATGTGGACTCAAAGCATAATTTGACTCTTGGCATCCTGACTCAAGAAAAAGGATCTGTCAAAGCAACTTGATGGCGTCTCGAAAGGATGGCCACATTGCCTTAAAATTCTGGCAGCCACAGGTCTCCTGATAGAGGAATCTAATAAATTGACTTTTGGACAGCCAACCACAATATATACCAGTCATCCAATTCGTGGAGTTTTGGAAACAAAGGGACATTTATGGATAACTAATTCCAGAATGTATAAATACCAGGTTCTCCTTATTCAAAATCCGCAAGTGACATTGAAGCAGACAAATGGCCTGAACCCAGCCACCCTATTGCCTATACCAGGTCCTAAAGTTGAACATAACTGTATGCAAGCAATAGAAAGTCAATTCTCATGCAGGCCTGATTTAACTGATGTACCATTAAAAGAGGTGGACTATAATTGGTTTACTGATGGGTCAAGTTTTATTGCAACAGGAGAACGATATGCAGGCTATGCAGTGGTCTCACTTGATAAAGTCATAGAAAGTGGGCCACTCCCAAAAGGCACAAGTGCTCAATCAGCAGAACTGTGGGCTCTCATAAGGACACTGGAAAGAGCAAGGGATGACAGTATAAACATTTGGACTGATTCTAAATATGCAATCCTCACATTACATGTACATGCTGCAGTCTATAGAGAGAGAGGATGAACCGGACTATAAAGGAAAAGGTGACAAAGGTGTGCCTTGAAACTCACCTTAAGTGGGTGGATGCATTGCCACTAGCACTTTGGTCTGGAAGGTGCACCCCTCTAAAAGGAATTAGGCTATCTCCTTTTGAAATGATGTTTGGCAGACCCCCTGTCATAAGTACTAGTTTGAAAAATCATGTCGGGGACTTAAGTCAAATAGGGACTTCATGGGTAAGTCAAATGGTGCGAGAGTTAAACAAGCAAATACAAGAAATCCAACAATATTGTGTGTCCCTTAGTCCACCATTTTTGAGTACCCCCAGTCATAATATTCAAGTGGGAGACGGGGGGGCGAGGCCAGCTGTCAAGAAGAACGGGTGCGTTGGACGATTCTCCGGAACATCTACACTCGCTTTCGACCGTTTGACGGACCCTTTGGGGTCCCGGATTTCTTGGAGGGGGATCCGAAATTAAGGGGCACCCTGAAGAGCGATCTCTGGCGGCAGCCGTGATCAGCAAACTCAGGAAAAGCCTTGGAAAGCCGAGCGGAGGAAGGAGACGGCCTTTAATGGCCGCGAAGAAATGACAGCCGACAGCTGACCGACAATAGCGGTGATCTAGCCGGATAGAAATGTGACAGATCCAGGCAAAGTAATCCTGACGTCTCTGTAGGAGCGATCCGGTGAGAGAATCTGCCGGAGGTTTTCTGGAAAGGACGGAAGAACAAGGAGCCCAGAAGAAAAGAGGAGAGGAGCTTCCCTCCTCGCCCTCTCACTAGCGGCGAAAACAAAGTTTGGGCACTGAAGGTTTGCCTGCGTTGGTGCAACTACACCAGCTGGAGAACTTCAAATTGATGAGGAGCTTTCTTTGCCTTCCTACTTCGTTTTCTTCCTTTCTTTCTCTCCTCCCCCCTCTTTCTTTAAGGGAAATCTAACTTCGAGAGGCAAAGGCACGGTAAAATCTCAGAGTGAAAGTGCGGAAGAAGCCAAGTAAGCCGACATGTTGCTCTGAGTCTGCAGGCTGATTACTAGAAACAACAGCAAGAGAGACACCTGCTGGTTGAAGTGAGAACAACTCAGGAGGGAAAGTGGAGAGGAAGGAAGGGAAAGAAGATAAGAGGAAACAGCATACTTGTGACTTAAAACATACTTAGTTTTGGCTGTAAGTATAAACCAGAAAGTAGTGTAAAATCTCTCTCTCTTTTTTTTATCTCAAAACCTAAAAGATACTATAAGGAACTATAAGGAAAATATACAACCATTGAACTTTTTGAAATGATGGACTCTTGCTTATAATCAAAAATTGTCTTTGGACTATATTAACTGATAAGCTTATTGTGGATATTGACTTTTGTTAAATATAGGGTTAAGTATATGAATAATTGTATTTAATATATTTAATTAACAAGCTACTATTACATATAAAGCATAACACACTTAGCTTTAATATTGACAATCTATATACTCTGGAGAGAAACGGAGTAACTGTAAATAAGTGGGGTGGTTGGTTTGAAGAGCTGAAAAAAATGACAAGCATTCCTAATCTCACGAGAGTTGGAATAGGGAAGAAGCAGACAACACATACCTCACCAATGGAACCAAGCCCAGCTAGGCAAAGATCCCTGGAAGAGGTGACACAAAGAGACAGAGCAAACTCATTTAAAGATTTGCAACTAATGTTGCAATCAATGCAAGAGGTGATGTGTAAAAATCATGAAGACTTAAAAAAAGAGATAGGGGAAGTAAGAAACGATACAGGGGAACTTAAGGAAAAGATGAGATCTATGGATGGGAAATTTGAGCGCTTTCAACAACAGATCATGAAAAACGAACAAAAATTACAGGAAATGGAAGAAAGAATGGAAAAAGAGGAACTGAGAGTAGACGAAATGAATGAGAGACTAGTTCAGGCTAACAGGGAATTAGAATTGACAGTTATTTCCCTGGAAGTAGAGAAGGCTGCCTATTACCTACGGATCCAAAATATTAGAGAGACGAAAGGAGAGGATCTACCAGTAATGGTGACAGACATCCTGGCAAGGGCCCTAGGGACTACCAGAGAAAAAATGGCACATGAGATCGATGAGACTTATAGGATCCACACGAACTATGCGAGATGGCACAACCTCCCTAGAGAGGTCCATATTACATAGGTTTGTTAAGAAATCTGTCCGAGACGAAATATTATTTAGGACCAGAGATGATCCATTGGAATACCAAGGCAGACAGCTAATTGTGCTTAAGCAAGTACCAAGAAGGGTGAGAGATATGAGAAGACCTTACCAACAAATAACCTCTAAATTGATAAGGAAAAATATTAATTTTAGATGGTTGGTACCGGAAGAGATTATGGTTGTGTGGCAGGAAAAGAGATTTCGGCTGGATACAATAGACAAAGCAGAAGAATTCTATAGACAAAATTTTGGAAGTGAGGAGGAATTAGTTGAAAGACAGGTAAGAGAAGAAAATGAGATCCCACCACAGGCCACAGAAGGAAAGGAATTACAAATTAAAGAGAAGGGAACTGGGAGAAGTGATGATATAGAGACTGAAAAAGACAATGGGAAATATGACGAGGATAGACTTAAAGCAGTTAAAGAGGTTAGATCGACAAGGACGCCAGTGGAAAGAGAAGTACAAGCTAAAGAGTCTAGACCGACAATAGTAACAAGATCTAAATATAGATAAAGAGGCAAAAGAAGGAATTGAGATTATATCCCTGAACGTTAATGGTTTTAACTCCCCATTAAAGAGGAAATTTTTTTTAAATAAACTGGGCAAGATGAATTTGGATATAATAATCCTACAAGAAGTGCATATTAAAAAACAACATCAACATTTACTAAGTTGCCCCAAGCTGGGAAAAATGTTTGCAGCGCTCTCACAACAAAAAAAGCAGGAGTAGTAGCGCATATATATATAAAAGCATAGGGACACGTAGGAGAAAACATCCCCAAACCCCCAACAGCCTCGCGCCTGAGAAAGAGTGGGGAGGAAGAGACCAGTACTCTCTCGCACCCGAGAAAGGGTGGGGAGGAGGAGGCCAGCACTCACATGCACACGGAGGAAAGACCGAACGGGGGAACGGAGATTAGAAAGGGCGAGGAGAGGAGGGTAGGACCAGGGGGCTGTGAGGGAGAGAATACCTTCGCACCCCCAATGGCCCCCCACCAGAGGAAAGAAGGAGAGGAGGAAACCGGCACCCATATGTGCACGGAGGAAAGATCTAACCGGAGAGCTGAGGCTAGAAAGGGAGAGGAGAGGAGGTAATGGGAAAGATCGTGGAAAGGCAATACGGAGATCGAGAATGGGGGGAACGCACGGCAGGAAGGTAACCATGTAGGAGGGAACACCCCCACGCCAGAGGAACAACAGGAGAAGGTTAATGAAAAGGGAAGGAGTGGGCACGAAGAGAAAGACACCACGGACGGGGGGATGACGAAAACGAATGCGGGAGCGCCGCCTGTGCCCCCCATGACCCGTCACCGAGGAGAGGCGGGGAGAAGGTTGATGGCCACACACACGCTCATGGAAAAAGGGTTAGGTGAGGGTGTAGGAGGGAGGAAGAAGGAAGAGAGGAGAGTGTCTGAGGATGAGAAGGAGGGAGTGATGAGAGTGGTGGGAGTACGAGTGGCAAATGAGTTAGACAGTATCATGGGAAAGAAGGAAGAGAGGAAGAAGGTGAGATTGCAGGTAATTGGAAAGAGGAAAGGAGGTAGCAAACAGCAAAATGATGCCCTGCATGGAGGGATGCCCCCTCCCCCCTCCCCTGATGAACAAACAAGGCAGGAAAAGAATAGGGGTGGGAAAGAGAAAGTTAGGAGCGTAGCAGTGTGCGGAAGGACGGCTAAGAATCTAACGCAAGAGGATTACCGGGGCCCGGTCACGAGATCTAGGAGCCGGGTGCAAAAGGCACCGCTCCTATAAAAAGCAGCTACCCCACTGATGGCTAGTCACCCTGACGAAGCCGGCAGGAGGCCAGCGAAAGCTAGGTGTTTTAATGTTTTAATAGTAATAAACTTTTGTATTTTTTAACCTCCTGGTGGTCTCACGGTTTGTGACCCTTTTGAACATGAATTTACCCAGGAGTCATCCTCCAATTTTTAGAATTTTAAAGGATATATATATATAT
>NW_015390034.1:68837-70329 GCF_001527695.2 Protobothrops mucrosquamatus
GATCTACCAAAAGTTCCAGAGGAGATTAAAAATACATTAAACAAAGAGATAACACCCTTAGAACTATCTGAGGCAATTAAGAAACAAAAAAACAATAAAGCCCCAGGTCCGGATGGTTTACCAACAGAAATATACAAAATTATGCAAGAATCTCTAAGTCCAATATTAATAGATTTATTCAACGAGGTTCTGAAGAATGCGAAAATTCCGATCTCATGGGAAGAAGCAACTATCTCGTTGATCCCCAAGGACAATTCAGATTTGGCGTTCATTAAAAACTATAGGCCCATTTCATTATTAAATTCGGACTATAAAATTTTCATGGCCATAATGGCTAAACGTCTTGAAAGATTCTTAGTAAAATTTATACATATGGATCAAAATGGTTTTCTACCCAAAAGATATATAAGAAACAATGTTAGGATCATATTGGACGTATTGGAATATTATGAAGTCCACAATGAAAAACAAATGGCACTAATCTTTCTCGATGCACAAAAGGCATTCGATAATGTGAAATGGGATTTTATGCTTAACCAATTGGAATACATGGATTTTGGGGAGAATTTCATAAACATGTTCAAAGCGATTTACTCCAAACAGGTAGCTAAAGTGGTAATCAACGGAGAAACAACTAAAAGCTTCCAAATCCAAAAAGGTACTAGACAAGGTTGCCCGCTATCTCCACTATTGTTCATATTATCACTGGAGGTACTAAATAGAATGATTCGGAAAGATGAGTATATTAAAGGTTTAGAGATTAAGAGAGATGTCTTCAAACTGCAAGCCTTTGCTGACGATCTTGTTTTCATACTTGAAGAGCCCTTACAATCAGGGACAAGGCTAATGGAAGTACTGGGTGAGGAACTTCCGGCTGTGACGTCATCATGGAGCGGGTGAAGGAACAGATCTCTGTTCCTAAATCCCGAAAAATCTTCGCTAAGAGCCCAGAAAGGGCTTTGCCGATCCCGGAGAGATTGGTAAACTAAAGAGGAAGCTTCAGAGAAGCCGGGTGGAACGCAAACACCCGAGCAGACAGGAGCAGCACTTTTAAAATTGGCGGAGAAGAAGCCGGTCTCTAAGGCCGGCCTGGAGTGATGGCGACAGTCTGAGAGGGAAGTGAAAAGTAGAACTGACAGCTTCGTACGGGAGACGAGGAAAACCCCTGAAGGAGGTGAGGAACATTTGGCTGAGAGAAGGCGCAGAAAAAGCAAAGCAATAAGGAGAGAGACACAGCGGCAACTGAATTGGAATAGTGCGGAGAAGAGAGTGATAGAGCAGAACAAGAACAGTGTGAAGAAACAGAGAGCCCACAGTAAAGTTTATAAAGTTTATAAAGCATGAAAGATTGGAATTTAAGAGCTGCAAGAAGTAGAGATTGAAACTAGAGAAAGGACTGGAGAAAGAACGGCCAGAGGCATCAAAGGGTGATTAAGAAGGACTTTGAAAAATTAACATAAGGATTAAAAGGTGAAGTGAAATAACGGAGAAA
>NW_015390034.1:74429-77530 GCF_001527695.2 Protobothrops mucrosquamatus
TGGCTGGAGAGTAGAAATAAGAGAGAATAAATGTGGAAAGGTTAAAAGTGGAAAATGTGTGTATAATAATGTATGAAGGAAGAAAAATGCAAATAAGAAATAATGGGGCAACAAGGACAAATACTCTAAAGAAGAATAAGGGGGGAAAATGTAAATAATAGAAGATTACTGTTACGAAATTGCTGTTAAAATATATACTATGTATATATGTGTGTTATGTTTTGTTTTGTCTTGTTGGTTTAAATAATAAAAAAAATTTTTTTTTAAAAAAAAAGGAAGTACTGGGTGAATATGGTGAAATGGCAGGCCTAAAGATAAATAAGGAAAAAACCAAAATGCTCGTGAAGAATATGATTAGAACACAGAAAAACGAATTAACCGATAGATTAGGCATTCAGACAACAAAGAAAATAAGATACTTAGGGATACACTTAACAGCTAGGTGTGTAACAATTAAAAGAGATAATTATGATAAATTAATGGAACAAATTAAAACTGATTTGGATACGTGGACAAATCTCCAGCTCCCTTTCATGGGCAGAATTGCCGTAATTAAAATGAATGTACTACCTAAAATATTATTTCTATTTCAATGCATACCAATTAGTTTAAAAAAGGAATTCTTTCGAAATTTTAATCAATCCATACTTAAATTCATCTGGCAAGGGAAAAAATCAAGGATTAAATTAAAATTATTACAGGATGCCAAGGAAAGGGGGGGGTCTTGGCCTCCCCGATCTGGAAAAATACTACCAATCTACAATTTTACTATGGGTGAGGGATTGGATCCGACTGGAAAATCGGAGATTATTAAATTTGGAAGGTCATGACATGCAGACTGGATGGCATACCATGTTATGGGATGAGAAACATAAAGTTCACCAGTACTTCCGGAGGCATTACGTCAGACGGGCGTTAATAGATGTATGGACTAAAATTAGGCAACAGAATTATAGGCAAGTTCCCAACTGGATTTCAACACTAGAAATGTACATTCACCCAAGGTTCATTCAGTTGGGGAAAGTAATAACCTATGAAAACATACTAGATGAGAGAGGAGAATTAAAATTGAGGAGAAATCTTCAAGATGCAGGGATAGAATTAGAATGGTGGGCATACCTCCAACTACAAGCAAGATATAGGAAAGACAAAAAAGAGTGGGGTATAAAAATAGAATCGACAGAACTAGATAAAATTTTATTAGGCCCCGAGGATAAAATGATTTAAAAAATTTATCATTTTCTATTAAACCAGGCAATGTATGAAGAACAGGTCAAGGGGACTATGTTAATTTGGAGTAGGGATTTTGGTTTCAATATCGACCTGCATATCTTGCAAGAACTGTGGGAAAGAAATAGAAAACTCACTCTAGCTACCTCGTACAAGGAGAATCTTTACAAGATGTTCTATAGATGGCATTTCCCACCCATAAGGTTAGCCAAAATGGGTTCAAACATTTCACCGTTATGCTGGAAATGTAAATCAGCAATAGGATCATATTACCATATGTGGTGGGAATGCCCAAAGGCCCGTGAGTATTGGAATAGGATACGAAGTTGGTTGAGAGATATGTTAATATTGGACTTAGAGTTAAAACCGGAACTCTTCTTGCTGGGAATAACTACAGAAAAATACAATAAGGGAACAATCTATTTGCTGTTACNCCACAGAGGAAGAGTCACTGTATAAAATATTAGCATGTGCGGAAATGGACAGGCTTACAATGGTTTTGAAAGACAAATGTGGATCAGTTTACTTCGAAACCTGGGAAAATTTTTACCGCTGGAGAGATTCGAGGAGGACGGTTGGGATTAAAGATTAGCGTTAAGATAGAAATATATGTCATTTTAGGATAAGTATTGTATATAAAACTTAGATGTATATTTAGAGATGAAGAACCGATTGTAAAATGTGGAATAATTTGATAAGAATGTATATACTGGAATGTCACGTTACATCCAATGTTTTTTTAATTGTATTATAAATAAAATTTTGAATAAAAAAAAATATTCAAGTGGGAGACAAAGTATGGGTAAAACACTAGAAAAGGGAAAACTTGAAACCTAAATGGAAGGGGCCGTATACTGTGGTCATGTGTTATCCACGTGCAATAAAGGTGTTAGAATCTAAGTCTTGGATTCACTGGACTCGAGTTAAGCCTGCACCTGATGAATATTGGGAGGCAGAGCAGGACGAGGCCCATCCTTTAGTGGTGCGCTTAAAGAAGTGTCCCTTATAACTGCCCTACCGGCAACGGGCAGGCAACAGAAGAGGCCTTACTGGTGTCACCCCAGAAGCTGACCCTCTACGTACGGCTGAAGACAAGAACGAGGAAGACAGCTGTTAATGTGTTAGTAGTGGACTGTGTAGTGTAGGTTGAATCTTCTTTTAAGGAATGGTAGTCCGACAATACATAGCCATAGGTGCAGTGAGTCTGGCCTTAGTGAGTCTGATCACCCTGGTTGTGACCTCCTGTATTGGACACCTTTTCTTCTGGAATCGTCCCAATCCCACAGAAACAGGTGTTGCACCTAAAACCACTGACTGTGACCAAGCACAGTGTGTATCTCCTGGAGACACTTATGTTTGAAGAACCCTGGGAGTGGGTCCTCTGTAGTATAATAGGAGTCTTGGGAGTGTGGGCATTATATATAGAAAATAAGACTTGGCCGTGTGGCTCACCCAAGGCTGACCCTGTCCTTTCCCAAATCACCCTTAATCCCATCCATCTCCCTGATGTGGTAATTTCATAATTGTAATTGTTTCCCTTGTTGTGGCTGTGAGTGTGAAACAGAGTGGGACATTGGATTTACATTGACTCATTTTGGATTGACAAACATGAATTTTCTATGGCTTTGGTTACTATTTGTGTTAAGTCCGGAGAATAATGGCGCTTGAGACAAAGCATTTCTAACAAGTCTTTATTCTCTGCTTCCAATCTACGAACAACCCGAGCAGAGGCACGCAGGCCTCTATTTATACCTTCTGATCCCCGGGCAAATCCAACCAATCATAAGGCAGTCTTTTCCCGCCTTGCGCATGCGCGCAAGGCCGGCGCCACTCAGTCTGGTCCCGGGCAGCTTTTGCAAATGCCCGGGACT
>NW_015390034.1:80914-103711 GCF_001527695.2 Protobothrops mucrosquamatus
TCCTCAGTCCGCACACAAAACGATCGCGCAGTCTTTCCTCTAAGTCCTTGAAATCACACGGTTTAGCTGCTCTTCTCAAGGCCGCAACGAATTCTTTTGCTGATTCCCCAACTCGCTGATCTCTCTGTTGAAATGTGTGCCTCCAAGCCATGACAGATTGCTTGGGCTGGAAATGTTCCTTTAAGACTTTCTTCAGGTCAGAGTATGATACCGTTTCCAGCGAGTCCGGGGCAATTAGGCTCTCGGCGATCTCAAAGGCGTCTTGCCCACAAACGCACAACAACGTGGCAGCCTTTAAGCCTTCCTCCCTTATCTGGTTTATGCGGAAATACGTCTCGACTCTTGCAACATAAGATTCCCACCTCTCGGGGTGAGAGAGGTCGAATTCCGCTAAACACCCAACTTTCACCATGATCGAGGATCAGGGTCTTCTTCTTCAGCCGCACGCACCCTCCAGCGATTTCGTACTGGCAGGATAACGCTGACTTCCACGCCATTTTCCTCTTCCGGACTTCTTTGGGTGAGTCTTCAAGCTTTCCTAGCTGTATAGACTGAATCCCACCTTCGTCGCCAGAGTTAAGTCCGGAGAATAATGGCACTTGAGACGAAGCATTTCTAACAAGTCTTTATTCTCTGCTTCCAATCTACGAACAACCCGAGCAGAGGCACGCAGGCCTCTATTTATACCTTCTGATCCCCGGGCAAATCCAACCAATCATAAGGCAGTCTTTTCCCGCCTTGCGCATGTGCGCAAGGCCGGTGCCACTCAGTCTGGTCCCGGGCAGCTTTTGCAAATGCCCGGGACTCTTACAACGTCCCGAGCCTGCTTTTGCAGGCTCAGGACACAACAATTTGCAAGTGGCCTGGTGGGTGATAAGGCCCTGGACGGTAGTCCCAAATGTTGTGAGAATGGCCAATTAACTCCTCCCACGCTTGAAGAAGGCTCTGGGGACGTTAAGGATCTCAAAGAGCGAGGCACGATCAGGGCCCAGGGTTTGGGTCCTTGGAGAAAATGGGAAGGAAATGCTACTTTGATAAAGTGCCCAAGCCAATTTGAACCACCCAGATTCCCACTTTGGCTCTATAGTAAGCCCATGAAGGGATTCTGTATTCCATTTCCCTTTGGAAATAAAAGCTCCCGTTATCTCCTTGAAGGCCCCTATATCAGGGATGAACAAAGAAAGCCTCGTCAAAAACCTCCACTACAGCCGTTAACTGGCATGTTTATGGCTGGCACCTTGGGGGTCTGGAGTAATGAGAATGGCCATCGATTTCATGCCTTCTCCATGAACATGGCAGTGTCCTTAGAAGAAAATGGGGTATTTTTCTTATGTGGGGAAAAGGCATATGTATGTTTACCTACCAACTGGACTGGGACTTGTACTCTGGTACACCTCTTCCCAAAGATGGGTGTTGTTAACAGGGAACAAGCCCTCCCTGTTCCTCTCATGGGACATATAAGAGTTCCCCTAGTTATTAGCCATCCTAGGAATGGGCACTGCAGTTGGAACAGGCGTCAGTAGTTTAGCCCATTCCGCAATACAGTTTCAGCATCTTTCTGAAGAATTTCAACAAAGCCTAAGCCTGATTGCTGGGACTCTGGTAGAAGTCCAAGATCAGATAGACTCTTTGGCAGCAATAGTCTTACAAAACCGGCGTGCTCTAGAATAATAATAATAAAGTTGGAAGGGACCTTGGAGGTCATCTAGTCCAACCCCCTGCTCAGGCAGGAAACCCTATACCATTTCAGACAAATAGTGGCAAAGGCAAAAAAAGTGGCAAAGGACTTGCAAGATAGAGCATCCAAAATTAGACAAGGAATACAAGGAACTGACTCTTGGTTCTCGTGGCTACCAGGCACTGCCTGGGTCAAACAAATGTTTGTCATGTTATGTGGCATAGCAGGACTAGCCTTCATCCCATGTGTAATTCCTTTACTCAGACAATTAGTTATGAGGTCAGTAAAAGAAATTAGGGTTGAAAAGGAATTGGTTATGATAGAAGGATCCTTGGCAAATAGATTCACCTCAGACCCATGGAGGGAACATGAGGATCCACACAGTGGAGTGTATGTACGGCTTACACCCTGGGGATTGGAGGAAATGCCTGAGGAAGATGACTCCTGAGAATCACTTTATGGATTTTTCATTCTTTCTTATTATTGCTATCTGCCTCTAGCTTGAACTGGCAACAGGAAACAGAAAGGTGGGTGCCAGTCTAAAGTGTTATTCATGCCCTATGTTATGCCTATCCAACTATGTGTAAATTCTACTAAGCTATCTTCTGTCAGGACGTCCTGTCTTGGTGCTCCACACAACAGCCAGCAAGCAGGTACGCAAGACGAACGGCAGTTTAATGCACTCCGTTTGGAACAAAGTCAGCACTGGGAGTTGATTGCTCCCAGTGCTTTACATAGGAACCGCGCCTGCCCCACCCACATTAGACCTACCCCCACCCCTCAAGCCACCATCCGGTCGGAGAGATGAAAGCCCCGGTCCTAGCCTCTCCCCCGCCGTCCAGCCATGCCGCTATGCCATCCACCGGTAGGCCGTTCCTCATCTGTATAGGCCAGCAGCCAGTTTCTTGCCGAGGCAGAGGCCTCAACCGGTCTCCTCCCCTTGGTAAGTGTCGACCCGGCGAGGCGCAGGGAGATGATGTCAGGGGAGAGCGTCGTTGCCGCGGCAGCACCAGCGGAGCCCTGGAAAGGGGCTGACGACGCAGCGACCGGCTCCCATGCCGCCCGGCCGAGGCTGGACAGCCCGAAGCCCCAGCAGAACGGCAGGGCTGGTAAGGCACACGTGGCGTTGACGGTGGGCAGCGGGAGTAGCTGGCGGCGTCCCTGTTCTCGGCCCAGTCGGCCTCGCAGGGCTCGACATGCTGCTCCCCCTACCAGAGGTCTCCCTGTAAGACAAGCAAAGCAGGGTTAATGATTCCATTCCTGTGTGATCGCGCCCCGTTTGCCCCCTCGGCTTTTCAGGATATTTGCGATGGTATCTCCTGAGTAAACGGGGCATGCACATCAATATCCTTAACCCAAGATGCTTCCGACAGGGGATAACCTTTCCACAGGACAAGGTAATATACCCCACCCCTTTTTTCCTGTGAGTCCAAGATTTCCTGAACTTCATAGTGGTCGGGTGCTACGGGACCTGGGGTCTCTATAGGACGATCGTGGGACACCGATCAACAGGCTGCTATGAAACACCGGGTGTAGCCTGCCTAGGAACCGCGGGAGTTGGAGTTGCACGGTCACGGGGTTGATAACTTGTGCTATTCGGAACGGACCTATATACTTTGGGGCCAACTTCCTACAAGGGACCTGGAGTCGTATGTACTTAGTAGAAAGGTACACCAGATCTCCAACCCTGAATGGTTTTTGGGCCCTCCTTTTCTTATCCGCTTGTATTTTGGCAGTATCCCTTGCCTTTTCTAAGGCCTTTCTCACCCCAGCCCATACCCCACTGACTCGGGCTAACCATTCCCCAGGTTGACAAGGTTGGGATTCCTGACCACTGTACTCCGGCATGGGTACAAACTCCCTGCCAGAAACCACACGAAAGGGGGTGAAACCTGTACTACTGTGTACGGCGTTATTATACGCCACCTCCGCGAACACCACCCACTCCACCCAATCCGTCTGTTGGTACGAGACATAGCTCCGAAGGTAGCGTTCCACCGCTGCGTTTGCCCGTTCCGCCGCTCCATTGGTACTCAGGTGATACGCCGAACTGAGCCCCTGGGAAGACCCTAGGAGGTGTACGAAGTCGCGCCAGAAGTGAGCCGTGAATTGGACCCCGCGGTCTGAGATGATCCAACGCGGGGCCCCATGAAGATGATAGACTTGCGACAGGAACATCCGAGCCAATCTTTGAGCCGATGGTAACCCCTTACAGGGAACGAAATGAGCCTGCTTAGAGAAAAGGTCCACTACAATCCAAATCACCGTGTAACCCCGACTGTTGGGTAGTTCCACAATAAAGTCCATGGCTATGTCTTGCCATGGCTGGTCTGGGTCAGCCACCAATTGCAACAATCCTATGGGCTTCCCTGGACTGGGCTTGGAAGTGGCACAGACAGGGCAGCCCCTCACATATGCTTCTACGTCTGTCCTCATCCGAGGCCACCAGAACTGACGCCGGGCCAGGTGTAATGTCTTCAGAAACCCGAAGTGGCCTGCCTGTTTCGAGTCATGACAACGGTGGAATACACGACTGTGCAGCGTTGGTGGGATGTACAATTTGTTGCTATACCAGGCCAGCCCATCCCTCTGAGTCAACATCCCGCGGTTTTCCTGTAACCACGGATCGTCCACGAGAGCCGTCCTCAGTTCATCCTCAAGAGTTGTTGCTACCAGACGGGAGGCTGCCTTTGCTTCGTCCTGTCCGTAAGGGGGCATGATTGCCTGTACCACCTCCTCCCGTTTGCTGTTGTATTGTGGTAATCGAGACAATGCGTCTGCGAGGAAGTTCCTACCCCCTGGCACATATCTGAGGTGAAACTGGAATCGGCGGAAGTATTGTGCCCAACGGACGTGTTTTGGTGACAGTCTCCTGGGGGTTTGCAATACTTCCAAGTTTTTATGGTCTGTCCAGACCTCGAACTAGTGTTTTGCCCCCTCTAGCAAATGCCACCACGTGGACAGGGCCCACTTCACCGCGAACGCCTCCTTCTCCCAGATGGCCCACGCTCGCTCGGTTTCCGTCAACTTCCGCAATGTATAGGCGCAGGGCTGCAATCTCCCCTGCGGATTGTGCTGGAGTAACACCGCCCCCACCGCTACGTCGCTGGTGTCTGCCTGTACCACGAACGGGCGTTCTGGATCTGGATGCAGCAGGACTGGCTCCCTCGCGAACAGAGCCTTCAACGATTCAAAAGCACTCTGGCATTCCATTGTCCAGGCCAGTGGTTGTCCAGGACGTGGTCTTGTTGTGGCCGTCCGGGTCCGCAGCAGGTTCGTAAGGGGTAACGCCACCATGGCAAAAGAGGGAATGAATTGTCTGTAGAAGTTAGCAAACCCCAAAAAGCTTTGTAGCTGATGGCGGGTTCTCGGGGCTTGCCACTCCAGCACACTCTGTACCTTTTTAGGGTCCATCTCCACCCCCTCCGCTGATATCCGGTAACCCAGGTAGTCCAGGCGGGACTGGTGAAATTCGCATTTCGATAACTTCACATACAGCCGGGCGTCCAACAGCTTCCGTAACACGTCTCGCACTAGTTGGACGTGTTCCTCCATGGTCTTGGTATAGATATGTATATCATCAAGATATACGAGCACCTCGCGGTATAGATGTTCATGTAGGACTCCGTTAATGAGTTGCATGAAAACCGCGGGGGCCCCTTGTAAACCAAAGGGCATTACCCGGAACTGATAACTGCCCAAAGGGCAATTGAACGCTGTTTTCCACTCATCACCAGGTTTGATTCTGACCCGGTAATAGGCTTCATGTAGATCTAACTTTGTAAAGACCTTCCCCTGGGCTAGATGGGCCAATAGGTCCTTCATTAAAGGGAGGGGATACATATGTTCTACACAAACTGCATTGATGCCCCGGAAGTCCACACACAGTCGGAGTCCTCCATCCTTTTTCTCCTGAAATAGCACCGGCGCTGCTATCCGAGACCGTGCCGGCTGTATGAACCCCCTTGCCAGATTCTTATCTATGTATTGTCTCAGTTCCTCCAACTCCCGCAGAGTCATGGGATACATACGGGGCTTCGGTAATTTGGCCCCCGGCAGTATCTCGATGGCACAGTCGGTTGGGCGGTGGGGTGGGAGGCTATCGCATTCCTGCTCACTGAACACCTCCGCCAGCCCATAGTACACTGCCGGGAATCCGGGCGCCCGTTCCCCTGCATCCAGTGCCGTTTTGACCCCTTCCTCCTCCCTTTGCGCCGTCCTTTGTCCTCGGTGTCCGAGGGCCAGTGCCAAGGTGCATGTGACGACACCCACCCTCCCACCATATAGTTGGACCCCACTTATCCAACCAGGCCAACCCCAGGATCACCGCCTCCGTCATGGAGGGAACCATGATGAACCGAAGAACCTCCCAATGCTCCCCCATGTCCAGTCGCACTGGTTCCATCACTAGCGTAGCTGGGGCCCCACCCAAAAGGGACCCATCTACCTGCTCGAAGCGGATGGGATGAGCCAGGCGATGGACCCTGATGCCAACTTTCTTTATGACATCCTTGCTGACCAGACACCGAGTACAGCCTGAATCAATTAACGCCTGGTACTCGCCGGTATGGCCCGTGGTTGGGCTCATCAGGGAAATCGGGATGGCAAAGGGGCTTATCGGCTGGCTTACCATGGGGTCTTCAGCAGGATCCATGTTGTCATATTCCGCCAGTAGATCATCGGGAACAGCCAGTGTCACTTCGTTCGGGGCCCGTTGGGGAGTTCCACCTTCTGCCTGGCGAGCCGCCCTTGAACGTTCCATAGTTTTCTTTGGCGTGGGGTCCGGTTTCCCCTGGGCCACCGGGGTGCTTTGCACTGCCGGGACCGGGCACTCCGCCACCCGGTGTCCTGGCCGGTTGCACCTGAAACATCTAAATATGGGTTTAGCGGGGGGTGTAGACGGTGGCGGTTGCCGGCTGGAATCCTTTGGCCTTTCTACTCCGCACCAAAGGGTGGGCTGTTCATCCGTGGATCGCCAGAACTCCTGCAACCCCGCATCCAGCTCAGTCACCACTCTAAACCAATCCTGTAGCCGGCATGGCACACCTCTTACAACACATGCTTGTCACAGGTCCTAATCCAGACCATGATGGAAGTGATAGACTAAGAGACATTCTGGCCATGAATGTAGCTGGCCGGCAGCCCTTTGGAACTCCCGCACATATTCCCGTACGGGCCGACCTCTCTGCCTCAACCCCAGTACCTCCGTCTCCGCACGCTGCACCCGGGAGGGATCTTCAAACCTAGCCCTCAGCGCCTCCAGGAACATTCCGGCATCCCCCAGCTCCCGGGCATGGTTGCTGTACAGGTCGGCAGCCCAGGCCGCCTCCTCACCCTGAAGGCTTGCTGTTATCGCGACCACCATCGCCCAGTGAGACGAGTACAGTGAGGTATACCGGTCCAGGTGGCTCAGGACCTGGCCCATGAACATCGCCAGTCTGTCTGGGTTGCCGTCAAAGGACACTGTGATAGGTGGTGGGCCCCACATAAACCCTGTCGGCCATGGGCCCATGGCCTGCGCGCCCCGCTGACCACTGTCCACGGTGGCGGAATGGCGGCTGCTCGGGTCTGGCCCCCAAGACGCTGACGACCCGGAGAGGTGCGTGGGCTGGCCGGCAGGTACAGCGGTCGTGGCCACACCTGGCCGGTCCTCCCTTCGGTGTCGAGACTGGGCAGTTGACACATGCCCCAGAGGAAGCCCGCCCTGGTCAAGGCCACTGCTAGGGGGTAATTTGAACCTCGGACTGGCTAGCTGGAACCTAGAGTCGGCTGAGCCCCGGGGACCGGGCGTGCCACTAGGTCTGGGCGGAGGTTGCAGGTAGCCCGTTTCTCCAAACCGGTCCTGGAGGACGTCCAAAGTATATTGGCCCGGGGCTGTGGAATAACTCCACTCTTCCTCTTCATCGCCGGTCACCCGTCTCTCCCGCCAGCCAGACAAAGCTTCCTCCCCACCTGTCACACGTGGCCCACCATCCTCCGGACATTGCAGGGCAGAACTCAGCCACCACTCTCCGGAAGCCGCTGCAGGGGCCTGCTGGTGAGACTCACCGCCTATGTCCACGGGCCGGGTCATCTCCTTGGGTCTCACCGACGGTTGGGTCTCCCCTGCCTCCGCTGCCAGTGGTATCACAGCCTCCGATACCGGCTCCGGAATCTCCTCCACTGGTGCAGCCCCCTGGGTTCCCTCCGCCATTCCCTCCGGAGTTGCCTCCTACCACCCGAGCTCGGGGAAAGAGGACGTGTTTAATTGGAGTGCTGACTTACTGTCAGGACATCCTGTCTTGGTGCTCCACACAACAGCCAGCAAGCAGGTACGCGAGACAAACGGCAGTTTAATGCACTCCGTTTGGAACAAAGTCAGCACTGGGAGCTGATTGCTCCCAGTGCTTTACATAGGAACCGCGCCTGCCCCACCCACATTAGACATACCCCCACCCCTCAAGCCACCATCCGGTCGGAGAGATGAAAGCCCCGGTCCTAGCCCCTTCCCCACCGTCCAGCCATACCGCTATGCCATCCACCGGTAGGCCATTCCTCATCTGTATAGGCCAGCAGCCAGTTTCTTGCCGAGGCAGAGGCCTCAACCGGTCTCCTCCCCTTGATAAGTGTCGACCCGGTGAGGCGCAGGGAGATGATGTCAGGGGAGAGCGTCGTTGCTGCGGCAGCACCAGCGGAGCCCTGGAAAGGGGCTGACGACGCAGCGACCGGCTCCCATGCCGCCCGGCCGAGGCTGGACAGCCCGAAGCCCCAGCAGAACGGCAGGGCTGGTAAGGCACACGTGGCGTTGACGGTGAGCAGCGGGAGTAGCTGGCGGCGTCCCTGTTCTCGGCCCAGTCGGCCTCGCAGGGCTCGACATGCTGCTCCCCCTACCAGAGGTCTCCCTGTAAGACAAGCAAAGCAGGGTTAATGATTCCATTCCTGTGTGATCGCGCCTTCTATAGCTCCCTCCGCCCAAACCCTCACCTGCTTCACTGTTGGTTTCTCTCTAAGTTCCGTAATAAAGGCTTACATGCTGGGATAAGCAGCACAGAAAGATGGTCAAAAGAGCCCAGGTGAGGGCGGGCAATAGCTTTGAATTCATTCTTCATGTTAGAATAAACAAGATCCAGTGTATTCTCCCCTCTGGTCGAAGGAAATGGGGGAGAGTTGCTTTCAAATCAACTTGATTAAAGTCGCCCACTTCAATAAAAGCACCCTCCCAGTAAATAGTTTATAAGTCACTGATGGTATGATGCAAAAAATTCAGGGCCTCAGCTGTAATAACAGTAAATTCCCTAGGCCAGGGGTCTCAAACTGCCGGCCCGCGGGCCGGTTTCATCATATTGAAGCTGTGCCCACCCCATTGCCGGCAATGCAAAAAGAGTCGCGATACGTCGAGACACGTCACGTGACATGGCGAGTTTGACACCCGTGCCCTAGGCAGATAAAAGGGCCTGCCTTTAATGGATAATTCCTTAACTCTAAGCAGCATAAGCAAAGACTTTCTTATGGGTAATAGGGTCTATCAACATCTGTCTCTACCCTTTCTTTGTGCTCTTATTTCCCTCCTTGAGCAGAAAGTAGACAATCACCAATTGTCCCTAAAAAGGTTTTGAGTGGAGCTTTCCATAATTGTCAATTAACAGCTTAATTTGTTCTAAAGAAACATAGTGATTCTTGTCCTAAATATAAATTGCTCATAATCTGGGAAGAATCTGGCTGTTTGCACAACTCACTGAACTGCAAACTAAGCGCATTTTAATCTAGAAAGCTAAGACATCACGGGACTCTTGTGTTCAACACACTAATTCATAGCTTGTTTAGCCATAGTTCACTGAATAAACCACAATTCCACACAAACCTATTAACCATAGTATAAAAATCACATAAATGATATAATACATTAAGCAAGTAATAAATCACATTTAATAATAGTAATAATAATAATAATAATAATAATAAAGTTGGAAGGGACCTTGGAGGTCATGTTTACATGTTTGACATAACATGTAAAGACTAAAACATTGGACTTCTTCAAATTTACTCTTTGATATCAGCAGTTTGTCTAGAAGCTGCCCTCTAATCATATATAGTCCATGTGTATATGGAAGTATAGCCTTTCTGAGTTGCAAATTCTGAAGGACTGGAGTAAATGAAAACAACTTGATTGGTACTAAGGAATATGAACATCCTCTAAAACATGGGTGTCAAACTAGCTGCGTCACATGACGTGTTGCGACGTATCACAACGTTTTTTGCATTGCTGGAGCTGGGGTGGGCGCAGCCTTCGTATGATGCAACTGGCCCGCGGGCCGGCAGCTTGACACCCCTTCTCTAAAACATAACAAGAAAATAGCAAGTTGTGCAAATCCAGCTGTTATAATTCATAGTCTAATGCAGTGATGGCGAACCTTTTAGAGACCGAGTGCCCAAACTGCAACCCAAAACCCACTTATGTATCGCCGGGTGCCGGGTGGGCGTGGCCCATTGGGTGGGCATGGCTACAGTGGTCACGGCAGACTGGGTGGGCGTGGCCAGTGTGGGCGTGGCCAGCTCGATGTTGCTCCTGGGGAGGGATGCCTTTGGGGGCCGGGCAGGATTGCCCGGCCCCTCCTGGGGAGGGATGCCTTTGGGGGCCGGGCAAACTATTTATTTATTCGTGGTTTTTAGTATCGCCTGTTCACCGCCCTGAGTCCCGCAAGGGAGATAGGGCGGTATATAAATTTAATAAATAAATAAATAAATAAATCCAGGGGGTCTCTGGCAGGTGGGGCAGTGGGCAAGAGGGCGTCTTGCTCAGCTGATGGCTTGGGGGGGAAGGGGGCAGCTACATCCCCTCCCAAACACTACCATCTCACGAAAGCAGGATGAAAACTCCAAAAAGCGACAAGGAAAAAAAGTTAAAACAGAAGAGTGTCTCGCAATGGTTTTCTTCCCCACTTCCTTCTAGCTGCAGTTTAAATATGTAAAGACCACAAAAGAAAAAACTTGGCTTTCTCTTGTTTTAATTCAGAAGGCAGGAATGGGACGATTGGGGGGGTTGTTTGTTTCAAAGGAAGGGAAAGAGAGGGGCTGGGGGAGCGCCGCAGGTGAACGGCGATGGCGCAAGGCTTCTGGCTATGCAGGGGGGCGTTGGGGGCGCGTTCTCTTTAAAAGAGCAAAACGAGGCAAAAAATAAAAATCCCCCACTCACTTCACCTCCCAAAAACACAATAACAGAGCTTTCAATGATACAAACAGTCCTTGGAGGCCATCTGGGTGGGCTCACTGCCCCTCTGACTCCCCCCCAGACACTTGCCAGAGCCTTAATTGCAGAATGTTGGGCAGGGGGGTCCCCCCTCTTGAGTCAGGGGTGCCAGCTCAGCAGCACCAAGGCAGATTGGCCCAGTCTGTCTCACCCTCATGTCACCGTGTGTGTGTGTGTGTCTTCCAATCCAGCCTTGGTCTGCAGGGCGGGGGGCGTCCCCTAAGACCACCCCTCCTTGGGTCGCCAGCCTCCTGCTCTCCCCCCTCTCTGGCCTGCCATCTGTCAGAAATGGTGCTTGAGTGGTGTGTGTGTGTTTGTATGTGTGGGAAGCTGGACTAGAAAAATGCCCATCCAATGCCCAGCAGCTGCTGCCAAGGTGGCTCATCTCCTTCCTTTGGGGAGAAAGCTGGCCAGCATGCCCTGGGGACCGGGGGGTGGGGGGATGAGGGGAGGCTCCTGAGCCTCGTAGCTCTTCCGAGGGAGGGAGGAGGAGAGTGGGGAGGGGCTGTGCTGGGATCGGGGCTCCTTGTGCCTTCAGCTGCCCGCCTGCGCTCTTCTGCCACAGATGCCACGGCTCCACTTGCCTGGCAGGGCGGGGGCTGCTGCCTCACTTGCCATGCCATACTGGGCTGGGCGCAGAGCCTCCTTGCCGCTTCTTCCCCCATGGACATTGGGAGCGCCCACCCCGCCTACCCCTCGTCCTGGGGCAGCTGCCGCCATCCGGCACTGTCCACACTTTCACCAGCTGGCCGGGCGCGCCGAGCTCGGGCAGATGGAGGCCGGAGGGGAGTGAGAGCCACGGCTGCTCACCTGCACTCTTCTGCTTGCCTGGTAGGGCGTGCGCTTGTGCACAGGGATGCACATGGGGCTGCTGCCTCGCCATGCCGTGCTGGGGCTGGGCTGGACTGGGCACGGAGCCTTCTCACCACTTCTTCGCCCGTGGACATCGGGAGTGCCCACCCTGCCTACCGCTCGTCCCGGGGCAGCTACTGCCGTCCGGCGCTCTCCAGCCCGTCACCAGCCAGCCAGCCAGGTGCACCGAGCTCAGGCCTCGGGCAGATGGAGGCCGGAGGGGAGCGAGAGCCACGGCTGCCCGGCTCCTCCGCCTGAGGACGCGTGCAGGGAGAGGTGCTGCCTGGCTCTAAGCCGCGGTCCGCCTGCAGGAGGAGGAGGATGGAGGAGGAGGGCTGGCCGGGGACGGGTGCAGCGCTGCCCACGGGGGGAATCTGACCAGCCCCAGCCTGGAGGGGGGGGAGAGGCCAAGGGAGCCCGAAGGGAGGCAGGCGTGGTGCTCGGGGGTAGCCGCTCTCCCCACTCCCCCCACTCCCGCAGAAGGCTGGCTGGCTTTGGTGTCACCTGGGCAGGCCTGGCCGTGCATCTGCCCAGCGGTGCTGGTAGGCCTGGCCTTCCTTCCTTCCTTCCTTCCTTCCTTCCTTCCTTCCTTCCTTCCTTCCTTCCTTCCTTCCTTCCTTCCTTCCTTCCTTCCTTCCTTCCTTCCTTCCTTCCTTCCTTCCTTCCTTCCTTCCTTCCTTCCTTCCTTCCTTCCTTCCTTACACCACTAACACCACTAGAGAGAAAGCACATGCAACCACAAGATTCCTGCACACCCAGGTTCTACAGACTCCCCAAAATACACAAGAATGGGATCTCCTTACACCCAATTGTGTCTCTACCTGGAACAACGACGTGCAAACTAGCAAAAACCCTGCAGAGGAAACTCAGACACCTGGTCAATGACTCAGCCCACTCAATAAACCCGGAACAATTTCTCCAATGCATCAAACACACCAAGATCAACAAGGAAGAAATTATGGTCTCATTCATCGTCACCGCCCTCTTCACCTTGATTGACATCGACCTGGCTAAACAAACCATTTACCACCTACTCACTAAACACCATACTCACAAAGATGATGCCACCATAGAACACTCCATGTCCACAGAAACCATCATGAAACTCCTGGATCTATGCCTCAACACATATTTCAAGTTCAACGGTAAAATGTACAAGCAACTACAAGGTACCACGATGGGATCACTCATATCAGGCCTAATAGCAGAAGCAGTCATGCAACGAGTCAAATCCATAGCTCTACCCACCATCCAACCAAAATTCTGGACACGCTATGTCGATGACACCTTCGTCATCATCAAATGCTCCCAAATTGAAGAAACACACCACCTACTTAATAACATATTCCCTGGGATCAAGTTTACATGCGAAGAGGAAACAGACAACAGACTCCCATTCCTCGACATTGACATAAGGAGACTGGACAATGGAGAACTGGAAACCCGCATCTACCGCAGACCTATGCACGTGGACCAGATCCTCAGCTTTGCAAGCAACCACCTCACTGCACACAAAAGAAGCTGTATCCAGACCCTCTTCAGAATGGTCAGGACACACTGCAGCACCACAACACTAAGAAAAGCAGAAGAGAAACGGCTGCTTGACATCTTTCTCCATAACGGCTATCCAAAAAACATCATATTCTGACACATACCGGTAGCACTCAAACCACAACACACAGCCGACCACCACGCAAAAACTAACCCTACCATACACAAAAGGGGTGTCTGAAATGACAGCCAGAATTCTCCAACCCCTAGGAATAGCAATAGCCCACACACCCATAGCCACACTCCACCAGGAATTATCCAGAACCAAAGACAAGATACAGAAGGACGAAAGAAACAATGTAATCTACAAAATCAACTGTAACAATTGCAACCAATTCTACATGCGACAAACATCACGTCAATTAAAAACCAGGATCCACCGACTGGCAGTCAACTGATGAATAAGCATGTGAGGAATAAAATTTTAGAATATGAGTGAAGCTAAGTGACACGTAAGCTATAAGATTTCCAAACGTAAGCTATAGGATTTCCACATGTAAGCTACAGTATAGGATTTCCTGGTTCGTGTTATAGTACATATAAGAGAATAGGTGAAGCAAAATAGAATGTTCAGTAGGGGCAGGGATTTTGTTTAGGCGATCCTGATAAGATTGTAACCTCTAAAGCCCAGCCAATGAGGCCATAGGGGAGGGACCAAGGCGTCGCGATAGAATGTATAAAATGTGTGTTTTTACTGTGAAAAAGTGTGGCTCAAATATTGATTTGGAGTCCACCACACTTTGCAAACCATTGTATCCAATAAATCTCTGTTTAGTTTCAACTTGCTGTGTGGTATTATTTAGAATATCTACCAACAGTTCTGGCGCCCAATGTGGGGCTCGACTGGGATCGTTCGTCTGCACCGGATCCAGAAGGTGACATGGACGGCATGCCCTGTCGATTTCAACAGTCTATCTCATCTTGTTGGTAAAGCAGCGGTGGCGCTTTCCTTGGCAAACCCATAGAGTTGATATTAGACAGAGATACGACTTGAACCGGTGTGTTGCTGGCTTCCGGGGACTGGGCAACTCCGTGCACGGACCTAGGTGAGTGTTCTGGGGTGGCCAGTATACACTGCCTAGTAAACTAGACATAACCAAGGAAGATATGGTTAATTTGTGTTGCTTTGTCTGATGGGAAGATGAAAAAGTAGAGTGGCCTAGATTAGGAACAAATGACTATTTTGCTTGTCAGAATTTATATGAGTATGTGTCAAGGAAAACATGTAGATCATTAGTCAATGAGTTAGACTATGCTTTAATTTGGAACCCAGATAAATGGCTCACCTTGACTATGAGTGGCCCTAGCCCTCATAAAATAACCTCAATATATTTACAAGAGGAAAAGAAAAATGAAATAGAAGAAGAGCAGGATGATGAAAAATCCAAGAAATATTTACCCCCACCCTATAATCCTAATCTACCCCAACCAACAAATGTACAGATACCTATTCCACCACCCCTACCAGCTCCTGTAACACAATCCCAGGGAGCTGTGGGAGGTGGACTATATAAGGGATTAGTGAAAGAATTAGAACAATTGAAGAAAGATATAAAGAATTTCCCTTTTAAGGATAAACCAATGCAGGCTTTTCCTTTAAGGGAGGTACCCAATGGAGTAGATGGCCAAGGACAGGCTCGTATCAGTTTTGTACATGAACCTTTAAAGGCATCTGAATTACGTGCCTTTAAGAAAGAAATAAAAAGCATGATAGAGGATCCAATAGGGGCAGCAGAGCAATTAGATTTGTTGTTAGGAGCAAATATATATACATGGGATGAATTAGGAGTGATACAGAGCACGTTATTTACGGCAGAGGAGAGAGAGTTAATTCAAAGATCAGCTCATTTGGTCTGGACTAGGGAACATAATCCCCAAGCGCAGAGGGCAATTTTGGCAGATGTAAAGTTTCCTTTAGTACAGTGGTTCTCAACCTTTTTAATGCCGCGACCCCCAACCGGTCGTAAGTTGAGGATTAAACCGGTCGTAAAACGAGGACTAAACCGATCGTAAGTTGAGGACTACCCAACCGGTCGTAAGTCGAGGACTTTCCCTGCCCGGGAGCGCCGCGCATGCGTGGTTCCCGGGGGACGCGGCCGGCTCCGCATCGACCGTTCGCCGTCTCTGCCTCGTCCGGCTGGTGGTCGACCGGGTCGAGTTCCCTCCATTCCGTGGGCGGCCTTTTCCCCCTTTTTTTACCGCCTGTCGGAACGAACCGCTGGGGGCACTTATGGTCGATCGACCCCAAATGGGGTCGCGACCCATAGGTTGAGAACCGCTGCTTTAGTAAGACCTAATTGGGATAATAATAATGCTGCAGATAGACAAAACATGGAAGATATGAGGGTATTATTGATAAGAGGAATAAAAGAAGCTGTTCCAAAAGCACAGAACATGAGTAAAGCTTTAATGATAGAACAAGAAAAAGAAGAATCTCCAGCTACATTCCTCCAAAGACTGAAGGACGGAATGAGGAAGTATTCTGGGACTGATCCTGATGACCCAGCGAATACTCCTCTGGTTAAAATACAATTTGTGATAAAATCCTGGCCGGATATAAGTAAAAAACTACAAAGGTTGGAGGGATGGACAGAGAAAAGTATAGATGATTTGTTGAAGGAGGCACAAAAGGTATATGTACAAAGGGATGTAGAGAAATTTAGGCAACAGAATAAAATGATGGTTGCCACAATAAACCAAGTAATAAAACAAAAAGAGGGAGAAAAGGAGAAAGAAAGTTGGAACCCATGTAAAACTGAGTCAGGAGAAAATAGGTGGACCCCGGAAGCTAGGGGAATGTATAGAGGACATGTGAAAAGAGGAAGTTATGGAAGAGGACGTGGCAACTTTAAAAGAGGAAGTGGACAAAGATATGACTATAACCAAGAAAGGACTTGTTTTCAATGTGGCATGAGAGGCCATTTGAAAAAGGATTGTCCCCGTCTCAAGAAAGAACATCAAATTTACAAACTGACAGAGGAGGAGGAAGAGCATTTGTATTAGGGGCGTCAGGGGCCCGACCTACAACCCCACCAGGAGCCCTTGATAAACTTAAGGGTGGGGCCACACAAAGAAGAAATGATATTTTTAGTAGACACTGGAGCAGCTCGCACCTCTGTGTCTGTTTTATGTCCTGGATTACAGTTAAATGATAACAGTATAAAGGTGTCAGGAGTAAAGGGAGAAAGTTTTAAAGTACAAGAGATAAAAGAGGTAGAAATAACTAACCAAAAAGGAGAAAGCATTTTAGTTCAGCCACTATATGTACCAGAGGCAGGAATAAATTTATTAGGAAGGGATGCTTTAGCTTTATTTGGAATGACAATACAATGCAATTCTAGTGAAATAAAAATTAGAAAATTGACAATAGAAGATGAAAAAGATATTAATGAGGAAGTCTGGGTAAAAGAAGGGAATAGGGGAGGATTACAAATACCCCCTTTAAAAATTGAATTAAAACACCCAGAAGAAATAATAAAGCAAAAACAATATCCTTTGTCAATGGAAGGTCGAAGAGGACTTCAGCCTGTAATAGATACTTTGGTGAAAGATGGATTGTTGGAATCTACTATGTCCCCATATAATACACCTGTATTACCGGTAAAGAAGCCTGATGGCTCTTATCGCCTGGTTCAGGATTTAAGATTATTGAACAAAATATTTAAAACTAGACATCCCGTGGTTCCAAATCCTTATACTTTGATGGGATATATACGAGTTGAACACCAGTGGTTTAGTGTAATAGACTTGAAGGATGCATTCTGGGCTTGCCCCTTAGCAGAAGAATCAAGAGCTCTATTTGCCTTTGAGTGGGAGCATCCAGAAACAGGAAGAAAGCAACAATATCAATGGGCAGTGTTACCACAAGGATTCACTGAATCCCCAAATTTGTTTGGACAAGTATTAGAACAGGTCTTAGAAAAATTTAGCCTATTACCAGACACATATATGATACAATATGTGGATGACTTGTTAATTTCAGGAAAGAAAAAAAACCAAGTTAAAAATGTGACTGACCTGTTACTAAACTTTTTAGGGCAACAAGGATTGAGAGTATCGAAGAAAAAATTACAATATGTGGAAAAAGAAGTGAAATACTTAGGACATTTGATTAGTAAAGGAAGTAGAAAAATTACTGAAGATAGAATAAGTGGTATAGTTCAACAAACATTACCAAAAACAAAAAACGATTTAAGAATGTTTTTGGGGCTAGTGGGATATTGTAGATTATGGATAGATAACTATGCTGGGATGACAAAAAATGTATATGCTAAACTAACAGAAGATGAACCATGGATTTTAGCGTGGGAACCTAAAGAGAAAGAAGATTGGGAAAAGCTAAGAATGACATTGGTAAAAGCTCCGGTATTAAGTTTACCAAATTTAGATAAACCATTTCATTTGTTTGTGAATGCTGAAAGCGGAGTTGCCTTTGGAGTTTTGACCCAGAGTTGGGCGGGGCAACGTAAACCAGTGTTATTTTTATCAAAAATAATGGACCCCGTAATACGGGGGTGGCCAATCTGCATTCAAGCTATTGCCGCCACTGCACTGTTAGTCCAGGAAAGTAGAAAATTAACCTTTGGGGGTGCACTAGTAGTAAGTACCCCACATCAAGTAAGATCAATTTTACAACAAAAAGCCAGTAGATGGCTAACTGATTCAAGGATCTTAAAATATGAAGCTATTCTGTTGGAACAAAGTGACTTAATATTGACCATGGATCATAATACTAATCCTGCTCAATTTTTGTCCAACTTACCCTTGGAAAAGGAGATGGAACCAGAACACTTTTGCTCAGAAGTAATAGATTTACAAACAAAGATTAGGCCTGATTTGCAAGAAGCCCCATTGAATAATGCTAAGGAACTTTTTATCGATGGATCCTCTAGAGTAGAGGTGGGGTGCAGGAAAAATGGTTATGCTATCATAGATGGGAATAGTAAAAGTTTAATGCAATCTGACAGTCTTCCGAAAAATTGGTCAGCCCAAACTTGTGAACTGTATGCTTTAAATCAAGCCCTTGCTTTATTAGAAGGGACAGTAGGAAATGTATATACTGATTCTAAATATGCTTTTGGAGTAGTACATACATTTGGGAAAATTTGGCAAGACAGAGGACTGATTAACAGTAAGGGAAAGGAATTAGCTCATGAACATTTGATTATTGAAATTTTAAAATCTTTACAAAAACCCAAAAGAATAGCTGTGATACATGTAAATGCACAATTCATTTGAAATAATTGGGAATCAACTTGCGGACGAAGAAACAAAGAAGGCTGCAAACATAACAAAATGTTATGCGTTAATCCCGGAGATCAAAATCAATATACCATTACCATTGTTTAATGAAAAGGAATTGATAAAGATTCAACAAGTGGGAGGACAAAGGGGAGAAAAAGGTGAATGGTACTTACCAGACGGTAGACAAATTATCAACAAGGAAATTGCGAGGGAACTGTTGTGCCATTTACATGAAGGAAGTCATTGGGGAACACAAGCTTTAGTAGACACACTTTTGAAAGTTTATGCTTGTTTTGGTATTTATACTATTGCCGCCCAAATCACTGAAGGATGTTTAATTTGTAAAAAGGTGAATAAACAAGTGCTGAGAAAACAGCCTATAGGAGGGAGACCTCCACCATTTCGTCCATTTCAATGTATACAGGTAGATTATACTGAACTACCTAAAGTAGGACGCTATAAGTACTTGCTAGTAATAATAGATCATTTGACTGGATGGATTGAGGCTTATCCTGTATTAAATGGTAATGTGAAAAATGCAACTAGAATATTGCTGGAACAAATTATACCAAGGTATGGTTTGACAACCCAAATAGATAGTGATCAGGGAAGTCATTTTACAGGAAAAATATTACAAAATATAATGGAAAGTTTGGGCATTGCCTGGAAATTTCATACTCCTTGGCATCCGCCCTCTAGTGGTAAGGTACAACAGGCTAATGCTCGCCTAAAATTAGGACTAAGTAAAATGATGATGGAAACTCAAATGACTTGGATAAAATGTTTACCTTTAGTATTATTGCGAATAAGAACACAACCATGGAAAGATTTAGGATTGTCTCCGTATGAATTATTGTATGGTGTATCATTTATGCCGGGAAACATTTGTATGGACTCTTTAGTAACAAGGGATAAAGTAATAAGACATTATGTACATAAACTGTCACAGTATCTTGATCATTGCAGGAAACAAGGCTTTGTTGATCCAAACACCCCCTTTGGAATTTCCTGTCCACAAGTTTGAGGTGGGACAGTGGATCTTGATCCGAACGTGGAAGGAGGAGAAACTGCAACCTAAGTGGGAAGGACCATTCCAGGTGTTGCTGACCTCTGAAACTGCAGTTCGGACAAAAGGAAAAGGGTGGACTCATTATACACGAGTAAAGGGACCAGTAGCTGAACCAAAAGGACAGTGGACCTGTGTTCCGGGTGACGACTCGTTTAAATTGACACTTCGTAAAATTCCTGTTTAAATGTGTTGGTACTGTGACTGTAAATGCCATGTTGATTGTTGTTGTTGTTTCCATTGTATTGACTGTGTAAGATGTACTGGGTGTGAAGAACATTTTGGACCATGTGATATAGTACTAATTGAAAAGAAATTGAAACCTTTTGAGGAATATACTGAGATATTGACCGGAGTGGTAAGATATACTTTAAAAGATACTCCTTCAATTCAACTAGTCCAGGAAGAACAACGAGAAGCCTTTAGAAAATATCATAGTTTAGATATAGAGGAAGAGTGATTAAAATGCAAATCCTTAGTGTTGTATACTTGTCCATGGTTATCTATCTCTCCCTCTCTAGAGAACAATATAGGAGAGCAACAAAAACAGAAGGATGTGAAGCCTGCATTACCAACGCCACCAAAGGGAACGCAGTAATTAAAACCTTGGTATATCATACCCAAGCACCTAAGGGATGTATATTTCAATCTACGTGTCAATTAAATAAAACACAATATTCAGTTTGTAAGGGAGAAGACAAAATGATACAATGTTACGATCCATCAATACCAACATATTTGAATTTCAGTATATATGTGGGTTTAGCTAAAGTAGGAGTGAGACAGAGCCCTGAAGGTGAAGGAAGATTAATATATGTTAATTCTACTAAAATATTAGAAAAGGGGACAGAAAAGGCTTTAATACAATTTGATGCATGTACAATATTAAGTTTATCTCCCCTTGCCACAAAGTGTGGGGACTCTAGTTGGATCTCAGCATATAAACAAAATCATAAATATATATGTTCCACTAATTTGAACTTTGCAAATGGGAACCCCAATCAATGGTTACCTTGTGCAGGATCTATTAAATGTTCAGGGTGGAGTTGTGTGTGTGATTACACTGGAGGGGGTTATCCAGGAAGTAATGGTATTACCCAATTTAAAAGAATATATGGAACTAATACGATGGAGTTGGAAATCACTAAGAACCATTCTGAGGTAGTAAGTTATGGATTTGGAATAGATGGTACAGGATCAGATCCATTAACTTATATTATTATAAAGAAAGAAAAGATATATGCAGGGGAAGTTAAAACCATAGGATGGTCGGTTTACAATACTTTAAGACAATTGGAAAAGAAAGCAGATATTAGTGAGAAAGCAAGTAACTTGTTTATGGATATGGCTGAAGATATAGCCAAAACCTTGACCGTTAAAAATGGTTTTGTACGTGGAGGAACTAATATGGGACAACAATGGCCTTGGGAAGCATTAGAAGCAGACCCAGTGATATTCAACAACATGACTAAGCAAGGAAATATTACAGGGCGATCTGGAAATGACCAACAGATTATATGGACCCTAAGTACTAATTTAGTAGGAAAAAACTGTTTTAAAAGAAATGGAACTAAAAAGGTAGGAGATTTGATATGTTTAGGATATTGGGATGATAAATATAAGCGATGGACAAGTGTAGGGAATCAAAGTGAACCAGAAAAGATTAATTTCACTGAATGGGGAACTTATTTAAATAAAACAGATAACAGCACATGGATAGCCCCAAATAATATGTATTGGATTTGTGGTAACCAAGCCTATGAAAGTTTGCCTGGTAACTGGGGTGGTTCATGTTGTGGGAAGTCAGAGCCCTAGAGAAGGAAATATTAAAAGGGCAGAAATATATATTTCCTCAAAAGTATTTTAAAAGCAGAAACCAACTTTGGCTCCAAATCTCTCTGCCCCAAGCAAGACCTAGCCCCATACAAATGCAGATGTAAAACCATCAGAAAGTTGAAGCCAGAGCAATCAAGAAGACAAAGAGAAAATCTGCATGCCCCACCCAAACTCTANGCCCATGTGGAGCCAGGGTAGTAAAGGGAGTTTTGAGAGTTTGAGCTCAAGGGCTGCTTTGGAAAGAAGGTGAAGGTGAGTACCTCTAAATTTTAAGTTTAAAGCCCAGGGGAACAAAGAAAATGTGTGTATGTCTGTGTGTGTGAGTGAGAAGACCCTTTTTTCCCAATCACAGTTGGATTTTGCTCCTTCTGGTCTTCCCTAGCCGCAGAAAGGATCTGTTTAATTGGCAGAACCTGGAAAGCATGGGGGTTTGGTCAGAGCACAGAACCTTTTGTAGGGAAAAGGGAGAGGCTATGTGAAAATGAAATGGAATGAGTGAATGAAAGAATTGGATTTGGGCAACTAGCTAATAAGGCCCTGTAAGCAAAGTTAGGAAATTAAGCCCCGGGCTAGGAAGCCCCGGGCTAGGAGCGGTCCACTTACCTCTGAGAGCAAGCAGAGGTCCGCATCGGATGTTAGGGGTCCGCAAAACAGTAGCGGTGAAGCCGGCCGGTGGGAGAGTAACCCGTACCTTCTGAGGGGAAACCAGAAGTGTCTCTACAGACCCCTTTTTGGTCTGAAAACGTGGCGGATCCCTCAATGAGCCCACGTACTCTGAGAGGGATCCAGAGTGCTCCGTGAGTCCCCTTTTTGGACCCACAAAACCATGGCGGAAGGAGGAAGTCTCACAAGGAGGCTTCCAGTGTATAGTGCCCGATAGTGTTAGAGGAAAACCCCCGTTATAGAAGTAAGAAGCATGGGAGGTTCAAATTCAAGGGCTGAGATAGGTTCCCCAGTTGAGAGCTTGCTTGAGGCCTGGTATGGGAATCAGCTACCCGTTCAGGCAGGTATGAAAAAAGAGATAGGTAAAGAAACTATATGTTAAAAAATAAAAAATAAAAATAAGTAGACTTTGCTTAGGGCTTTGCTGGGAAACCAATTTGGCTAAATAAAGGTACTTAAAAGGGAAAATAAGAAATAGTGATTTTTCTCTCTCTCTATCTCTCTCTCTCTTCTCTATGCAACCACGTGGTATGTTTAAGATCTGTGCCTTCCCTAATTTGAGCTATCTGAAACTTATGGTGGGAATGACTAGGATGTGTAAACCTAAGACTTCTGTTCTCTTGTCTTTGTGTATATATGTTTGTCAAAGTCTGTGTGTGAGAGGTAAATGTGACTGTTAAC
>NW_015390034.1:106845-110057 GCF_001527695.2 Protobothrops mucrosquamatus
TTAGCTTTCTTCACCTCATCTTTGCAGGCTCAGACTATTTGCTAATATTCTGCTTTAGGTATGTGCCCCTCTTTCCACTTTTTTATACTGGTCCCTCTTATATGTCAATTTATCAGAGAGTTCTTTATGCAGCCATGCTGGTTTCTTGTGAGAGCTATTATTTTTCTTCTTTGTTGGTATTGTGCTAGACTGGGTTATGTTTTTTTTTAATTCCCAAGCTTCTTGAGTTGTTTCCCCTTGAGGATTCTCATCCATGGAATCCCTCCCAAGCCTCTCTTAAAGTCCAAGACTCTAGTTGGACTGTTCTATTGTCATGTGCTTCCTACATACCTTAGTTGAGTTCTTATACCCTTTCGTGGTTTCCAAAATTGTCATTTCTGATTTTTATTGGTCAGTGTCTGTTGTTGGGTTAATTTCCTTCTCAATTCTGTCTAAAAGGTGTTAATTTTTGTTCCAGGGGGAATCCAGTGTTAAATTATTTTATTGTTGTGTATTTTTTGGTGTTTCTATTCTAATTCTGTCAATTCTAATTATCTATCTTTCCTTTTCCTGAAAAATGTGTGTCCATCTACAAGAGCCTTTTAAAGCTCAAGTCTGCTTGTGTGGGGAAATAATTTTCTTAAGTTACTTTTCTTATCCTATCACTTATTGGTGAAACATAAGCATTTTCCAATCTCTAAAATAATGTGGTCTATTTTAGAATAAATGTTAAAGGCAGATTCTCCTGCCCATGTAAAGTTGCACACCTTAAAATATTAGGCTTTTAAAATTATTTGGAGCTTTCAGCATTCTCAAGCTGCCCAGCTGCAAATGTTCAAGTTCAAAAGTGAAACATTTCATGTGTCAACGCTGCAAATACTGTATATTCTTGCTTTGACAATGTGCAGAACTGTCTGGTATATATATATAGTTAAACCAGCAACTGGGAAAGAGGGAGGAGCATAAGGATAGCCCGGGAGAAAGAAACCGGAAGTAAATCACATCTTCCAAGTTGATTGGAAGATGTGAACCATGACCCTACAATAAGGGAGTGGAAAATGTTTGGAATGTTATTCCTAACGGAAGAGAAACAGACCTAAGCATTCCACCATGCTGTGCTGACGTATTGTAACCTTAATAAATGCTTTTAAGAGAAAACATGCCTGAAAGTCCTTTTAAGTGTTTTGTTACTCAGACACTTGACTTTATGCTTAGGTCTGATCTCATTCTAAAACAATATGGGGTCCCAAAACCCATCCACTGCCTCGAAGTTTGAGAGGTACTGGTAAAGATTTGGGAAACATTCGAAATGAAGGAGAAGCAATTGTCTGAGACCAGCTTCCTCCTAGCTGAAGCAGCTTCCCCGGGGGGGGGGGGAATCGACAGCCGGCAAGCCGGGGGAGAAAGGAATCTGGCAGATTTCCCAGCTGGGAGCGAGGCCAAAGCTATCGGGAGGGACGTCAGACTGTGATAAGCCGAGTGAAGGCACTGGATGAAGCCATGCAGCATTGCCAGCAAAAATGGTGAGTCACAGTCCTGAAGACATAAAGAATCCCAAATTGAGGCCTTTCCAGCAACTGGGCTTACCACAGTTAATAGAAGCCTTACGACAGCTTGAAGTGATGCAACAGCCAGAACAACCGGTCAGCTTGCAGATGGGGGAGGCCCAGCATGTCCAGCAATCATTGAGGGGCCTACAACAGCAGAGGGCATCACCACCCCCTGCAGTCCAACAGCAGAATACACCACTACAAACCCCACTTGCACAGTCACCATTGGGAGGCCTGGAGCTGCAGGGGGCACTACCAGCCTCCGCTGCCCAGCAGCAGAGGGCCCACCAACCATGGGATTGGCAGGCAGGAAGGGGCCAACTGCAACTGGGGGCACCACATCAACAGCAGGGAGACCAGCAGCCATGGGACCAACAACCGGGGTGGGGCCAACAGCAACAACCCCAGTGGGGACCGCAACAGCCTGTTTTTGCACCACCCTTCAATGCAACCTTCGATGGAGATCCAGAGAAGCTGATTTTTTTTCTCAACCAAGGGCGCTCTCACTTGAACCGTTGGGCCTACCACTATCCGGACCCAGGTGCCATGGTCGACGTATTTGCATCCAACCTAGAGGGAGAAGCAGCTGAATGGCTGAATAACTTATATAGTGAGCAAGCCCTCGAATTGGAAGATCCCCAACTTTTCCTCTTAGGTCTGAAAGAACGATTTGAGGACCCATCCATAGGCCTCAAAGCAGCAAGACAAATTCACAAAATAAGACAAGCTGGGAGGCCTGCCCTGGAGTACGTACGAGAATTCCGCAAGTTAGCAGGCCGAACAGAGGGGTGGTTCGAACAATCCCTGGTTCAATACTTTGTTGAGGGATTGGACGATCACCTCTCTCAGGCTTGCATCTTTCGAGACGTACCCGATCGGCTACAGGAGTGGTACCAGACAGCAGTGAAGCTAGACGTTAAGCTCTCTCGCTATAAGAAGCCTCCCCCACACTAACCTGAGCAGCAACCAGAGCTACCCGGACAGCAATCACCCCCACGAAAGCCCTCAACTACGACAATGGCTGAAAGACCCAGGCCATCGACACGCCCTTCCTTCAAGTGTTTCCGGTGTGGACAAGAAGGACATCGAGCGGCCACCTGTCCAATCCCCTACCCCCGACAGCAGAGCAGACCAGAACCAGCAATGCGAAAGAAGCCTGCTCAGCGGCTAACGAGAGAAAAATCCAACCGGCTCACACAGGAGGACACTGGGACTCCGGTTGGACCCGCCCCTGATCTACCCTCCTTTGACAGCGACGATGAAGGAGAGAACGACCCAATGGTGAGTCAACAAATCCCGTCTTTTTCACTGGCCGCCAAGCTTATAATCCCTAAGTCTGGGGCACAAATGGACTTAAATGTGCTAATTGACACTGGATGCACCCGATGCATCTTTAGTCGGCAGTTTGCAATGAAAATGGGCATACGGGCAAAACAGCTTTCCGAACCGGTGAGGTTTGAGCAAGCCGATGGCTCCCTGATGGAAGGGACTCTTGTCACACAATTAACTGAGCCCTTACGCCTAGAAATAGGTGCACATTGGGAGTTTATTCGCTTCCTGGTGGCTCCAAAAATGACTGAGGCGGTGGTCCTAGGGTTAGCCTGGTTAGACAAATGGAAACCATTCATCTGGTGGGAGAAAGGAATGAGAACCGTGAGACTGCCTATAGGGCCTAACCCCCCT
>NW_015390035.1:0-2948 GCF_001527695.2 Protobothrops mucrosquamatus
TCCTCTGGAAAGTTGCAGAATTGGAACAGACATCCCTTTTGGGGTGATTTAGGGCTCCCTTAAAATAGACAAGCTTCAAGAGGCATCCATGAAAGCCCCTGGGCCGTGCCCTCTGGCTGCAGACAAAACACAGCAGAGACATTGGTTTAAAATACTATTTTGAGAGAGAGAGAGAGAGAGAGAGAGAGAGAGAGAGAGAGAGAGAGAGAGAGAGAGAGAGAGAGAGAGAGAGAGAGAGAGAGAGAGAGAGAGAGCAATCTTTTCAAATTAAGGAAAGTCTCAACAATGATGGAAAGAGAAAAGAAGGAGGGGGCGAATGGTTCCATTGTCCTTTTCCCACCCCCTTTTTTTTTCAGCTGCCCTTCTTCAGCTGGGGCCGAGGCCAGGAGCACTTTGGGTTGAGGCATCTTCTTGAGAAGGTTCCAAGTTCCCACAAATCCTTAACTTGGAGGAGTACGAGACTTGTGCAAATGCCGGCCCGCCATTTTGCCTTCACTTCCCCGCATTCCTCATTCCCTTTTCCACAGATGGCACCAAACAACAGTCTGGGGACAACGAGTGTGCGGAGTCTCCAGGGAACGCACAACTGCCTGTTGCAGTGACGGGGGAGACAGGGAGTTGCCAAAGCTTCATTCGGTACTTCAGCCTGTTTTGTTTTATGTCTGCTTCTACAAACCGCTGATAGGGCCGTTCTAAGGACAGAGGGCACTGGTCTGCTGGCACAAGGCTTCTTCATTCACCATTATTGTGTACGAGGTGAGGCTCTTAATCAGCATTTCTGCCATTTGGATCTCCCTTGAGCGCAAAGGAGGGGAACCTTGGATAGATAAGGCTATCTGGCTCACAAACTGGCCGGTGGTTGCACTAAGCTAGCAATTCTCACAGCACTCCTTGGTGTCAGATGAACCACATTGTTTAGAACAGGGGTCCCCAAACTTTTGAGCACCAGGGACCGGTTCCGTGGGGAGAGGTTTTTCTGCAGACTGGAGGGTGCGTGGTTTTGTGTGCTGCCTGCATCCCGCGGATGGAGCTTTGCTTGTTTGTGCAGACCGGTTTCTGGCACGCCACGGCCTGGTGCCAGCCCGCGGACCAGGGGTTGGGGGACCCCTGGTTTAGAAGACTTGACCTGGGTACGTGCCAAGCCTGTTGGGCTGTGATGAAGCAGATGGGAAGAGAAGCACTCCTTGCAGAAGACTAAATGAAAAGGGTCCAGGAGCTCCAAATAGCTATGATGAAGAATGTTGTATCTCTGCATGATTTATTTAATTTTGCTGCATGAAAATTGCTTGCCCTCTGCGGAAGCCGCCTGTTGCATCTCGGTTCTAGATCTCTTTCCATCCGGAGGCATTCCGTTTCAATCAACTCTACAGAATTTCAGAGACTTGGGTAGGTCTCAGAACAGGGGTCGCCAACCTTTCTGGATTGGCGGCCCAGAGGGAGGGACAGGCATGCACACACACGCAAATGTGGCCACATGCGCACAAACAGGGCCGTGAGCATGCGCGCTCCACAAATGGGGCTGCTAGCGCCGGCGAGAGGCTCGCGGCTCAGCTAACACCGGCTTGAGGCTTGATTAGCACCGGCATGACACTCACAGCTCAACTAGCGCCGGCGCAAGGGCAGGGGGTGAGCACGCACACATGTACACGTGCACTGGCCAGCCACTCAGGCAGCCCGGTGACCCAAAGGCTATGGCCGGGAGTGGGCCGCGATCCGTAGGTTGGGGACCTCTGTCATAGAACATGGAATAATAGGATTGGGACAGTTTGGGGAGTGAATAAGCATGTCTAGCAGGGCCCCCATGATGGAAGGACTCATGAAAGAACTTTAGAAGTTTCCTGACAGTGAGGACAATTAACCAGGGGAACCACTTGTCTCCAGGTGTTGTGGGTGCTCCATCACTGGAGAGTTTTTAAGAAGAGACTGGACTGCCATTTGTCTGAGATGGCATAGGTCCTCCTGCTTGAGCAGGGAGCTGGACTAGAAGACCTCCAAGGTCCCTTCCAGCTCCATTCTATTCTAATTCTAATTTTTTTTCTATCTGTTCTTCTTCCATGGATTTGAAGGATGGACGAGATCCTCGCTTCTTCAGAGTCTGTGGTTGTGTCATTTGCCCTGCCTTTCTGTCCTACCTTAGTGGACTTGACATTGTGGATGTCATATCTCTTATCCCTGTTCCTGGAAAGCAGCACCCTTGAAGATCTGCCCAGAGAAAGAGTCTGTGTTCTCATTGCTCAACCACCACAGATCTCCTCTTGGTCTTCTTCCCACAGTCCTTGAGAGGACCACAGCCGGCTCCAAGATCTTTCCATCTGCCAGAGCTTCAGCTCCCAGAGTTTCACGGGTGCAGAATATCTTTTCCGCCTCCGGTTTCTGCTTGTCTTGTTATTTATTTACAGTCAACGAGCAGCAAAGTAGTTTACACAATATTGACAACTCTAAAACAACACCCTTCTGGTTCTCATTCTCATGCTCTCAGCTGGCTCTTCAGTTTGATTCTATTCCTTGTAGTAGAGTTGTTTTCATCCATCAGTTTCTGCTGTTTTGCCTTGTTTTGTTTTACTATTCTCCTTTTCATCTAATAAATCTTCATTCTTTCTGAAGTGTGGCCACTCTGTGCTCCAGAACTTGGCCTGTTTCTTCAAGTGCGGCTACAAGCTTACACTTATTGCAAATGTTGTTTTCAGGACACAGTCACTGCAGGACACAGCTGTAGGCTCACGCCCACTCAGCTTTTCTGAAATTCTTAAATTCAGTAAACTACTTCTTCTTCTTCTTCTTCTTCTTCTTCTTCTTCTTCTTCTTCTTCTTCTTCTTCTTCTTCTTCTTCTTCTTCTTCTTCTTCTTCTTCTTCTTCTTCTTCTTCTTCTTCTTCTTCTTCTTCTTCTTCTTCTTCTTCTTCTTCTTCTTCTTCTTCTTCTTCTTCTTCTTCTTCTTCTTCTTCTTCT
>NW_015390035.1:3985-12234 GCF_001527695.2 Protobothrops mucrosquamatus
GTGTGTGTGTGTAATACATAAAAACACGGAGACAAAAAAAAAACCATAAGGGAAAACAAAGCAACAACACAATTTTGCAATGTTGAGGGCTTCTGTTCATGGCCCAGTTCGTTCACTCTGCTTCCACCCAGGACTCCTGTGGTTATTTTATTTTTTTTCCCCAGCAGTTCAGGACTTCATGTCAGCTAGGCATGTTAATCCTTTCTTGGCCTCTTTCGGGTTTTTTCCACTTCTGAATTTTGGCCAGGATGGTGGCAGGGTAGAGTGAAATGTGAGCCTAATCACAGTTCTTTTCTAGAAGGGCCAACAGTAGCTGAGAAGGAGGCCTACAACCCATTGAACGGGATCAAGATGCACAGCCTCCGTGTCGCCCTAATTCTGAACAAAACAAGCAACTGTTCTTGAACTGAAGGTCTTCAGCCCGTATTTTATCTGTGAGACAGTTAAGTGAATTTTGCCCCCTGTAATAACCTTTCTGGTTTAACGAAGAGAAGGACGAGGGGGGACAGGAGAGCAGCCTTCCAGTATCTCAGGGGCTGCCCCAAAGAAGAGGGAGTCAAGCTATTCTCCAAGGCGCCTGAAGGCAGGACAAGAAGCAACGGATGGAAACTCACCAAGGAGAGAAGCAACCTGGAACTAAGGAGAAACTTCCTGACAGTTGGAACAATTAACCAGTGGAACAACCTGCCTCCAGAAGCGGTGAATGCTCCAACACTGGAAGTTTTTAAGAAGAGACTGGACAGCCATTTGTCTGAAAGGGTATAGGGTTTCCTGCCTGAGCAGGGGGTTGGACTAGATGACCTCCAAGGTCCCTTCCAACTTTACTATTATTATTATTATTATTATATCTCAGGTACTGCCCAAAAGAAGAGGGAGTCAAGCTATTCTCCAAAGCGCCAGAAGAAGGCAGGACAAGAAGCAACGGATGGAAACTAACCAAGGAGAGAAGCAACCTGGAACTAAGGAGAAACTTCTTGACAGTGAGATCAGATTCTTCTTCAGATTATAACATGTATATATTTCTCTGTGGGAGCTTGTTCTCTCTGCTAGAGGTCCTCAACCTTTTGGGCACCAGGAACCGCTTCCGTGGAGAGAGGTTTTTCCACAGACTGGAGGGGGTGCGTGGTTTTCTGTGCTGCCTGCATCCCACGGATGGGGCTTTGCCTGTTTGTGTGGACAGGTTGCTGACATGCCACGGCCTGGTACCGGTCCCATAGACCGGGGGGGCTGGGGACCCCTGCTCTATACAGGTAGCCCTTGGTTACAACCATTTGTTTAGGGACTATTCAAAGTTACAACAAGGCTGTCCAGTCTCTTCTTAAGGGGCAAACCCCCCCCCCAATGGGTTGGTTTCCTTGTGCCAGATGTTTCCCTCATCTCTCGCGTTAAATATATTTCTCAAGAGCAGTTGGTCAATTTCTTTGGAACCGCACTGAAAAATCGCCAGAGGTGAAAAGGAAATAGAGGTGGTGTGTTCTTGCAACTGAAAAAGATGGCAAGTACACAAATCCGCTTCGAGGGTGGAAGGGCACATCTGCTCCACCTGTTCTGCCTCAGTCTGAAAAATTCAGCTCTTTCTGTGTCTGAACGAACTTGCTAACGCCAGGTGTTTTAACCGGAGGAATATTCTGAAACTTGATCTGCTTAAACTATTACAGTTTAATTATCTATTTCCCCATCTTCAAAAAAAAGTCAGGTGAACCGGCTTATTTTTATTAAATTTAATCATGATCAATGGCCAGCAAGACGGATCAGCTAACCTAAGCATAAATGAACTGGCTGGCATGATATGAAGACACGCAATGAAACTAGCTGAGTAGGCCATCGGGAGGGGTGTTGTTGACCACTCTTCTCTCTGCGATTAATGTCCTAAAATGAAAAGGGATGGTCTTCTCACTAGACTAGAATGAAGACATAGAGAAGGGGTGAACTCAAATGAAACACATCCTTGTTCCTTCCTCCAAGCCAAAGGTTACCTGCGACAGGGGAAGCGGAGAGGCGGGGAATTCCACTCCCGGTGGTTCAAGATAAATTGTGGAATTATTTATATTTCAATGATTGGGTCTCAAGAAAAACTCAGTGAGACCTACTGTTGGGAACAAAAGAATCAAAGCCTTGGACCTCTGCCCAATCCTCGGACAGCTCCTCAGAATCGTGCCCTTCGGAATCAGAATGAGAATAGCGCTGAAAGGGACCTTGGAGATCTTCTAGTCCAGCCCCCTGCTCAATCAGGAGACCCTATAGGGTTAGGGTTAGGGTTAGGTCACCATAAACTCGGAGAGCAAAATGGACATCGCCAACAAACTCGGAGTGCTTGGGTATGGTTAGGAGGGCACTGACTTTTCTAGGCTGCCCTTATCTAGGTTTCCTGGGAAAATACATGGGAAAATCCCATTGGAGGAAAATTCCACTTAGGGTTAGGGTTAGGTCACCATGGACTCATAGAGCAAAATGGGCATCGCCAACAAATTCAGAGTGCTTGGGTATGGTTAGGAGGGCACTGACTTTTCTAGCCTGCCCTATCTATGTTTCCTGGGAAAATACATGGGAAAATCCCATTGGAGGAAAATTCCACTTAGGGTTAGGGTTAGGTCACCATGAACTCATAAAGCAAAATGGACATCGCCAACAAACTTGGAGTGCTTGGCTATGGTTAGGAGGGCACCGACTTTTCTTGTCTGCCCTATCTAGGTTTCCTGGTAAAATACATGGGAAAATCCCATTGGAGGAAAATTCCACTTAGGGTTAGGGTTAGGTCACCATGAACTCATAGAGCAAAATGGACATCACCAACAAACTCAACAAACTTGGGTATGGTTAGGAAGGCACTGACTTTTCTTGGCTGACCTATCTATATTTCCTGGTGAAATACATGGGAAAATGTATTAAGANTATTATTATTATTATTATTATTATTATTATTATTATTATTATTATTATTATTATTATTATTATTATTATTATTATTATTATTATTATTATCCCACTGGAGGAATAGAGTACTTAGGGCAGTGATGGCAAACCTTTTAGAGACCGGGTGCCCAAACTGCAACCCAAAACCCACTTATGCATCGTCGGGTGCCGGGTGGGTGTGGCCCATTGGGTGGGCGTGGCTGCGGTGGTAACGGCAGACTGGCTGGGACTAAAAAGTTCTATCAATCAATTCCAACTTTGCGAGAACTTTTTTTTCCCGCGAGAAGTTGAAATTGATTGATTGATTGAACTTTTTTTTTTTTTTGTACACAGCGGCGGAGGCCTAAAGCGAAAAGATTTTATAAAACCCAGCTGAAGGCCTAGGACTGGGGCGACGGTGCACGTGCCCACAGAGAGGGCTCTGAGTGACACCTGTGGCACGCATGCCATAGATTTGCCACCATGGCCCTATACCATGTCAGTCGAGGGGCTGTGCGGTCTCCTTGTCTGCCTCTGGCTGATTCAAGTGTTCTGCACGGAGGAGAGGCAAGCAGAATCTTTCACATGGGCTCACCTCCTAGAGTTGGTAGCCGTTTTCCACACATGTGGAGATGACTTCATCCAGTGGGGGGAAATCACAACAGGGTGGGGTTCCCTTACTCACTGCCCGGGGATGGAGAGCTGTCTGGAAAAGGTTCAAGCCAGGGACTTGTTTGGTTGTATCCATAACATCTCAATAGAGATAGGATTTTTCCCCTATTGACCGAGACTCCTGTTCCTTTTATAGCTCTGCATTCTGCTTGCTGACGGGAAGATTATTTCCAAAAATTATTTCCAAAAATTCATTTGGGATGAGCCCCTTTTCATAAGAGCCGCCAAGGGTCTCTCCCAGCACAAAAGCCTGTTCAGTACATCGCTGTGGAGATTCTCAGTCATCCAGGTCCTGGTGGTCCCAAAGGTGCTTTTCTCAAGAGACAACTGGGCTCGCTTGCTTTTTCCTTGAAGACATTTCGCTTCTCCTCCAAGAAGCTTCTTCCGCTCTGATTGGATGGTGGGGAAGGGAAGGATTTATACTCCTTGCAGACAGCCGGTCCTTTGCATCCTTTTAGAGCAGGGGTCTTCAAACGTGGCCCTTTTATGACTTGTGGACTTCAAATCCCAGAATTCCTCAGACAGGCCATTGAGGCCACCTGGAGGTTTACCTGCGTCCTCAGGGTCACCTGAGGGGTGCAAATGGGTGTGGAGCCTTCTTGGAACTGCTGAAAGGACCGTGTGGTAGACTGGAGATAGATGATGTCATATCCCTCCCCCTCCCCATCTATGTCAAAATTGAACAGCCCTCCCTCAACAGAAGGGGAGGGATATGACACCATCTCTCTCCTGTCTACAACAGAGTCCTTTCAGCAGTTTCAAGAAGGCTCCACACCCATTTGCATTACTCAGGTGACCCTGAGGACACAGATAAACCTCCAAGTGGCCTCAACGACTCTGGAAAAGAAGGCAAATGACCAGTGGTTGCAGTTCAACAATAGAGTAGAGTAGAGTAGAGTAGAGTAGAGTAGAGTAGAGTAGAGTAGAGTAGAGTAGAGTAGAGTAGAGTAGAGTAGAGTAGAGTAGAGTAGTATAATGAAGAGTGGAGTGGAGTGGAGTGGAGTGGAGTGGAGTGGAGTGGAGTGGAGTAGAGTAGAGTAGAGTAGAGTAGAGTAGAGTAGAGTAGAATAATGAATAACGAATAATGGAATGGAATGGAATGGAATAGAGTAGAGCAGAGTAGAGTAGAATAATGAAGAGTGGAGTGGAGTGGAGTGGAGTGGAGTGGAGTGGAGTGGAGTGGAGTGGAGTAGAGTAGAGTAGAGTAGAGTAGAGTAGAGTAGAATAGGAATAGGAATAGGAATAGAGGTGGAAGGCACCTTGGAGGTCTTCTAGTCCAGCCCCCTACTCAAGCAGGAGAATCTACACCATCTCAGACAAGTGAATGTCTAGCCTCTTCTTAAAAACCTCTAGGGATGGGGTGCCCAGGATTTCTGGAGGCAGGTTGTTCCACTGGTTGATTGTCCTCACTGTCAGGAAGTTTCTCCTTAATTCCAGGTTGCTTCTCTCTTGGGTCAGTTTCCAGCCATTGTTTCTCGTCCTTCCCTCTGGTCCTCTGGTGAACAACCTGGCACCTCAACTCAGAGGAAACTCTGATACTTTTACTTTCTAAAACGGTTTTAGGTGCAAGAGTGAAATTAAATATGTCCAGGGTGGCCCCTCCCCCTTAATTCTCTGCTCTGAAGCAACAGTTTGAAGTTTTTCTACAGCCCAGGTTTGAGAGTTAGGGCTGAATTTTATAACCAGTTGGATTCAGGCCAAAGGAAGGACACCTAGATTCAAAACTCGGCCTCTGGCCAACAACACACAGCGCCTAACCTTGACTGGGATTTAATAACGATCAATATTTAAGATTTTCCCTTTTCTGGCTTCAACTCGGCTTCTTCCTTGCGCTACGGTGGGGATTGGGAGCCATCTTCTGGACATTGTTGGAACTACAGGCCTCTTAGACCCTTCTTAACCCAGGAGAGTGTCTTCCTTTTTATGCCTTAATTTGACACATTTTGGACAGTTTTAAAATACCCCCCCCCCGCAAGGTACAGCATGGTGTGTGTGTGTGTGTGTGTGTGTGTGTGTGTGTGTGTGTGTTTTCACGGGTACAGGTATGTAGGTCTTGCCGTATTCGGGTCTTGGCATATTCAGATCAATCTTACACGGGAAAAGACCCGAATACACCAATATATAATTCATGTCTAGATTTAAGCCAAGCAAACACTTATTAACTTCCTGTCTTTCCTCCTTCTGAAGCCCTGTAGACACAAGATTTTTAAAAAAAAAAAAATTCCATGTTTGCCAGAAAATAAGCCAGAGTAAATGTGGTCAGTTTCAAACAGAACAAGAATCAAGTGAGTAACAGTAAAAGTAACAGTAACAGAGTTAGAAAGGACCTTGGAGGTCAGATCTAAATGTGATGAGAATACAGCTGGAAGGGAACTTGAAGGTCATCTAGTCCAACCCCCTGCTCAAGCAGGAGATCCTATACCGTTCCAGAAAGGTGGCTGTCCAGTCTCTTCTTAAAAGCCTCCAGTGATGAAGCACGCACAACTTCTGGTGGCAAGCTGTTCCACTGGTTAATTGTTCTCACTGTTAGGATGTTTCTCCTTAATTCCAGGTTGCTTCTCTTTTTGGTCAGTTTCCATCCGTTGCTTCTTGTCCTGCCTTCAGGCGCTTTGGAATATAAATGGACTCCCTCTTCTTTCCCCTCTTAGTACTAGCTGTACTAGGTCATCTAGTTTGTACAATCCCCTGCTCTCACAGAAGACCTCTATTTCTGATAAATGGCTGTCCAGTCTCTTCTTAAAAGCCTCCAGTGATGGAGCAGCCACAACTTCTGTTCCACTGGGTAATTGTCCTCACTCTTAGGAAATTTCTCCTTAGTTCTAGGTTGCTTTTCTCCTTGGTTAGTTCCCATCCGTTGTTTCTTATCCTGCCTGCAAGGGCTTTGGTAAATAGGTTGGAAGCTTGTTAAAGAGAGATACAGCCTAGAAGTAAGGAGATTTTTTCTGACAGCGAGAACAATTAATCCATGGAACAGCTTATCTCCTGGAAGTTTTCAAAAACAGACTGGACAACCGTTTGACTGGATGGCAGAAGGCTCCTGCCTTAAGTAAGGAGTTGGACTAGAAGACCTCACAGGTCCTTCCAGGCGGATGATTCTATGATTCATTTTTGAGGTCCACTTTAAGGTGGCAAGTCCTGAAAATATGCACTTTTCTTTCGCTCAGATCATGCCATCTTCCCGCTCACATGTTCTCACGAAAGGGGTATCCCTTCCTACTTCCAAAATAATTGCTCCAATTCAACCTCTGTTGGCTTCTAGGGATGTCCAAAATGTCAAAACAGGGACATATAAAAGCAGTGTGGCTTTCATCGCATCCGTGGTCAAAACCGTATCTCTGGTGATGAGGTTTATTTAACCTACCTGGCCAAAATGGTTTGGAAAAAGGAATATTTCAAGTTGGATGGGAAACGATGGCCATTGATATGAAACAGTAAATTTATTCACAGTATTTTCCCTGATGTTAAACAAGTTTCTCTGAACCCAACAGCCATCGGTTCTCATCTAAGCCAGAAGCCAGATTAATGCGCATCGGTTTGCATCTGTACGCCTTTATTCTTTCTCCCCTCCCACTTTATCGATTGCAATAGTGACATTTTGAGCATCGTCTCTTTAAACATTTCCCAGGCTTGGACACTTTTAAGACAGGTGGACTTCAAATCCCAGAATTCCACGGCTGGCTGAGGAACTCTGGGAGTTGAAGTCCATGCATCTCAAAAGTGGCCAAAGTCGGGGGGAAAACTGTGGAAAAAGAATTTGTGGACAGATGAGAGAGAAAAAATCTCTGTTCTGCAACGAACGGAATTCAGCTCAGATCTGGGAAATACAAAGAACAGATCAACATGTTTTGACCGGGGATGGGGAAATTTCTCAGTGACTCCCACCGGTCTGAAAATATATTATATTTCAGAAGAACCCGGTGCTCCAGGCTTGTGGACAAAGTGATGTCTCTGCTCAGGATGTAAATCCCGTCGTTGTGCAAAGTGCAAGTCAGGTTGAGGCCCGATTTGGAGGTGTTTTCTTTGAGGTAGAGCCACTCTTTGGTAACCACGTTGTAAGACTGCACAGTCAACATAGCCTCGTTCTGACCGGATCTCGTCTTGGAATCCAAGTCGTGGCTGCAGCCGCCCACGATATAGATGGTCTCCTCCACCGACAACATTTGCTGCTTGCGGAGGTGCGTTCCGCAGGTTTCGAAGTTAGTCCACTTGTCAGAGACGGGACAATATTCCCAGATATTCAGATTCCGGTCTGCAATGGAGAAAAGAAGCTTAACGCAGAACCAGGACCTGCAAAATCTGATTTGGAGTGTGGTTTTGTTCTGCGCATGTGTGCACTGGTTGGGAGCACCTTAAAAGTGGCTGCCCTCCGCAGGTGACCCATGGTCCTGGGTCAAGAAACGGGGAATTTGGAGAGCTGAAGTCGAATATCTTAAATTTGCTCAGATTTAGCAACACTAGTTGCTGAAGCTCAGCAAATTTAAGATATTAAGCAGCAGCCGAAAAAGCCAATACGATCCTGGGTTGTATAAACAGAGGCCTAGAATCAAGATCACGCGAGGTATTAATACCGCTTTATAAAGTAAGGACACACCCACCTATGAGCGACTGATTGGGGCAGATTGCAAGGGGTGACCCCGAAATATAATTTTATTGTATTTTATCTATGTCTTAAATTACTGTGTTCT
>NW_015390035.1:12886-26899 GCF_001527695.2 Protobothrops mucrosquamatus
AAAATAAAATAAAATAAAATAAAATAAAATAAAATAAAATAAAATAAAATAATAAAATAATAAAATAAAATAAAATAAAATAGTAAGGACACCACCTGGAATACAGCATCCAGTTTTGGTCACCACATTACAAAAAAAGGTGTTGAAGCTTTGGGGAAAAGTGCAGAGAAGAGCAACTAAGATGATTAAAGACCTGGAGACTAAAACATATGAAGAACGGTTGTAGGAATTGGGAATGGCCAGTCCACAGACATTTGTTAAGGGGAGTGTTGCCCCATTGTATAGCCTTTCTTGACAAAGCAATGAAGTGAATCGTTGCGACTGATAAGTTAGTTACACGTTTGCGAAGTGAATCTGGTTTACCCGCTCACTTTGCTTGCCAGAAGGTCACCACAGGGGATCACGTGATCCCGGGATGCTGCAAACATTATAAATGTTGTCAGTTGCCGAGTTTCTGAACTCGGATCACGTGATCCCGGGGATGCTGCAACGGTCGCCAGGGTGAAAAACGGTTGTAAGTCCCTTTTTTTCCAGTGACGTAACTTTCAATGGTCACCAAAGGAACGGTTGTAAGGTGAGAAATACCTGTACAGGTGTGTGGGTGTGGGTGTGTCCCCGTATGGCTATCTACGGCCCCTGGTGGCTTTACCTCTTGGAGTGTAGCCTCCCATGACATAGATCTTCTCCTTGCATTCACACGCTGAGAACTCCACAAGGGGAGCTGGTAAAGGCGCCACGAAGGTCCACCAGTCCTGCTCCGGGTTGTAACACTCGACGCTGGAGAGCGACTGGCCCCCGACGGCGTATAATTTTCCACTCACGGCCAGGAGCTTAAAATTAGCCCTAGGAAAAAGACATTGGAAGAGTTGAAGGTTAAGGCACAAATATTTCCAGCTGCACAGTGTTTTATTTCGACAACCCGATGCAACAAGTCGTACAAGTGCCATGGTTCAGACTGATGATCCCAATGAAGGACGCACAGCTGAGACACTCCAATCTCTAATGCAAAGCTTTATTGAGCTCAGCGTATCGGCACCGATGAGTAGAAAATCAGCTCTGGCGAAAATGGCGCCAGAACAGTAAATTAAAAGTGTAGGACCTCCTTTTCCCTATATAGCGCTGGTCACATTCCCCAATTAAGTGTCAGACATTTGTTATGGGAAAAATCTTCAGTTCCAGCCCAATGGTCGTCCGATGATGTTGGTTCCCAGGCCGGACCGTTGACAGGTGCGCTGAGCATGCCAAACATTCCCCCCCTCTGCCCTGCGTCTGTTGGCAAGCCAAGAAACAAAAAAATGGCTGAAGCTTGACAACAAAGCGGAGCTTGACAACAAAACTTTCATTTTATTCATTCAGCTGAATAAAAAGCCTTCCGTGTGCATATGCTTCTGAAACGGTCCTACAGATTTGCATAAGTTTTACACCCCGGTCAGCCCACGTATGGATGAGGCCCCAAATCTTTCCTTTTTCTTCTTCTTGGAGGGAAAACCTGAATCTGATCGAGAGGTCCCGAAACTAAATCATTTGGACCCACGGAAGCAATAGTTAAAGGAGAGGTTTATGTTAAAATTCTCACAGTGGAGCTGAGAAAATGCCTAGCGTAAACGTCTAAGAAACCTGCAGGAGAGATATATCTATATTGAGAGAGAAAAAAATCTATTTGACTTTAGACATAGTTTGCACCACAAGTAACGGTTATTTTATAAGCATTATTTGGGGAGTCAATCATTCCCAAAGCTTGGTTTTGTTGTTGCCCTTTGTTGGTTGACTCTTTTGCCCTACCTTCACTTGGTCTGAATATTAAACATTGGGCACCAAAAGTAGGCATTCAAGGACAGCAAGTTGGTCATTTTTTTCAGTGCCGTTGTAACTTCGACTAAATGAATGTACTTGTAGCAAGTTTCTTGGGAAGAGGGTGTCCAGCATCCCTGGGCAGACCTAATTGGAGGGTCTCCTAAAGCCTGGGAAACCAGCACACCCTACGCTCCCCTGTCGTGGCCTGCCAGAGTTTTGTTCAATCCCTAAGTCAACTCCAACTCTTAGCGATAGAGTTGGATACCGAGTTCCCATCTGCCGCCGTCTCCAGGTTTTGCCCAAACTCTCACCCACTGGGTTGAGGATGCCCATCTAACCATCTCATCGCAGGCCGTCCCCCTTTTGCGTTATCTTTCCCGGCACCCGGTCTTTTCCAATGAGTCCTCTTTTCTCATTCGGTGGCCAACGTATTTGAGCCTCAGCTTCAGGATCTGTCCTTCCAAAGTCTATGGAGATTCTCAGCCCTCCAGACCATGGTTGCCTCAAAGAAGCTTTTTCAGGAGGCAACTGGACTTTCTTCTTTTCCTTAGAAGACGTTTCGCTTCTCATCCCAGAAGCTTCTTCGGTTCTGGCTGGATGGTGGGGAATGGAAGGATTTATACTCCTTGCAGACAGCTGGTCATTTGCCTTCTTTTAGAGCAGTGTTTCTCAACCTTGACAATTTTAAGGCATGTGGACTTCAACTCCCAGAATTCCACAGCCAGCATTGCTGGCTGTGGAATTCTGGGAGTTGAAGTCCACATGCCTTAAAATTGTCAAGGTTGAGAAACACTGTTTTAGAGAGTCCTTGAGGCCACCTGGAGGTGTATCTGTCTCCTCAGGGTCACCTGAGTGGTGCAAATGGGTGTGGAGCCTTCTTGGAACTGCTGAAAGGACCGTGTGGTAGGCTGGAGATAGATGATGTCATATCCCTCCCCCTCCCCATGTATGTCAAAATTGAACAGCCCTCCCTCAACAGAGGGGGAGGGATACGACATCATCCATCTCCAGTCTACAACACAGTCATTGCAACAGGTCCAAGAAGGCTCCACACCCATTTGCACCACTCAGGTGACCTTCAGGTAAACCTCCAGGTGGCCTCAACCACTCTCTAAAACAGTGTTTCTCAACCTTGGCAACTTGAAGATGTGTGGACTTCAACTCCCAGAATTCCCCAGCCAGCATGCGCTGGCTGGGGAATTCTGGGAGTTGAAGGCCACACATCTTCAAGTTGTCAAGGTTGAGAAACACTGCTCTAAAAGGAGGCAAAGGACCAGCTCTCTGCAAGGAGTATAAATCCTTCCACTCCCCACCGTCCAGTCAGAGCCGAGGAAGCCTCTTGGAGGAGAAGCGAAACCTCTTCAAAGAAAAAGCAGAAAGTCCAGTTGCCTCCTGAAAAAAAGCATCTTTGGGTCCTTCCCAAGGCCAGGCCGGGTCGGCTTCAGGCCAGCCTCACCTCTTCTGGTTCAGGGAGGCCAGCGGGCGCCACTCCTTCAGCCAGGGGTTGTAGCGGTGCGCCGCCGCGATCTCCTGGCTGCCGGGCCGGTAGCCGCCCGCCACAAACAGGTAGTCGTCCAGGGTGGCCGAGCCGAAGCCGCGCACCTGGAGCAGCTGGGCGGGCAGCTCGGCAGGCGGCAGTGGCTCCCAGCGCCGCTCATCCTCCTGGTAGCGCAGCAGCGGTGGCCGGTCCAGGAAGGCGCCCAGGAGCAGCAGGGCGGGCCGGCCACGGTGGCGGTGCTGGCGCAGCTGCTGGGCCAGGCCGGTGGGCAGCAGGTGCAGCGGGCAGTCCTCGGGCTGGGCCAGCAGCTGGTGCAGCCGTCCGGCCATGAAGTCCAGGCAGGCGTGGGCCAGCTCGGCCAGCCCGTAGACCTGGGCCAGGTGGTGCAGGTGCAGGCAGTTGGGCAGGCGCAGGCGGGAGCTCAACAGGTGCAGCAGGGGCCTCACCTGCAGGAAGGAGGCGGCCTCCACCAGCTCGGCCAGCGCCTCTTCGCCCGCCTCCTCCTCCAGCCGGGCCGTCTCGACGAAGCGCAGCACCCGCGCCAGCCCCGCCGCGCTCAGCCCGCCGCGCAGCCGCTGCACCGCCAAGCGGGCGCCCCCCGCCGCCTCCGCCGCCTCCTCGGCCTCCGCCGCCGCCTCCCGCATGCCCGAGCGGTAGAGCGCTTGGAAGTAGTCGCTTTGCTCCACCAGCCGCCTCTGGCGCACCGGCGGGAAGCGGCGCTCGCCCAGGCGCACCTCCACCAGCGGCTCCCGGTCCTCCGCGGCGCCCCCCTGGCCGGCCATCCCGCCGCTTCCCTCGGCCTCGGAGCAGGGCGGGGAGAGCGCGGAGGCGGTGCCGGGGATGCTCCGGGAGAGCCCTACAAGGCCGGCGGCTGGGAGAGGCGGCGGAGGCGGGCTGGGGAGGGATGCGCCGCCCGCTGCTCTCCGCCTCCTCCGCCTCCTTCTCCTCCTTCTCCCCGCTTGGGCCGGTGGGAAGTTCCCTTGCGGAGCAGAAAGCCGGGGGGGGGGGGGAAGGGGTGGAGAGAGATTGGGGTCGCACCGGCCCAAGATGAAAATCAGTCAGTGTCTGAGGGGCTGCCCCAAAGAAGAGGAGGGGGTCAGGCTGTCCTGCAAGGCACCAGAGAGCGGGACAAGAAGCAACGGGTGGAAACTCATCAAGGAGAGAAGCAACCTGGAACTAAGGAGGAATTTCCTGACAGTGAGAACAATTAACCAGGGGAACAACCTGCCTCCAGAAGCGGTGAATGCTCCAACACTGGAAGTTTTTAAGAAGAGACTGGACAGCCATTTGTCTGAAATGGTACAAGGTTTCCTACCTGAGCAGGGGGTTGGACTAGAGGGCCTCCAAGGTCCCTTCCAACTTTATCATTATTATTATTATTATTATTATTATTATTAGTAGTAGTAGTAGTAGTAGTAGTAGTAGTAGTAGTAGTAGTAGTATTTGTCAGAAATGGCATAGGGTTTCCTGCCTGAGCAGGGGGTTGGACTGGATGACCTCCAGGATCCCTTCCAACTTTATTATTATTATTATTATTATTAATAATATTAATAATAATAATAATAATAATAATAATAATAATAATAATAATAATAATAATAATAATAATAATAATAATAATAATAGCAGAGTTGGAAGGGATCTTGGACGTCATCTAGTCCAACCTCCTGCTCAGGCAGGAAACCCTATACCATTTCAGACAAATGGCTGTCCAGTCTCTTCTTAAAGACTTCCAGTGTTGGAGCATTCACCGCTTCTGGAGGCAGGTTGTTCCACTGGTTAATTGTTCTCACTGTCAGGAAGTTTCTCCTTAATTCCAGGTTGCTTCTCTCCTTGATTAGTTTCCATCCGTTGCTTCTTGTCCTGCCTTCAGATACTTTGGAGAATACCTTGACTCCCTCTTCTTTGGGGCAGCCCCTGAGATACTGGAAGGCTGCTATCCTGTCTTCCCTCGTCCTTCTCTTCGTTAAACTAGACATACCCAATTCCAGCAACCGCTCTTTATATGTTTTAGCCTCCAGTCCCCTAAATCATCTTTGTTGCTCTTCTCTGTACTCTTTCTAGAGTCTCAACATCTTTTTTACATGGTGGTGACCAAAACTGGATGCAGTATTCCAAGTGTGGCCTTACCAAGGCCTTGTAAAGTGGTATTAACACTTAAAGGAAGCTTTAAGAGGGTTCACTGGCACATATTTACATATATGGGCAAGTGGAGGGGGCAGAATATACGAGGGCAATTCGGAAATAAACCTCCGTTTGGGTATCCATGACTCGCAGATGCAGAACTTTTATTACACAGCTTAGAAAACTACAACATGACATAACTTTTCGACACAATCGCCGTTCAAATTGAAGCCCTTGTCATAACATCTTGCAAGGTTTGAAATTCCTTAGTCGTCGCTCGGCGCCAAATCTAGGCTATGGGGAGGGGTGTGATCAAACACATCCCAAGGGAACTGTTTGTTATATTTGTTATATATCTTTGTTTGTTATGTTTGTTACATATCTTTATTTGTTATATTTGTTATAGAAATAGGTTCTGTTCAAAATGATGTACCCAGTGTTAATACTGAAATAAAAACATTTGAGATATTTCTCCCACCCCTCTTTTGTCACAGAGCACACAACCTATTCACATCTTTGTCCTCTTGGCATTTGTGTTCAAAAAATGTGCAGGTGCCCCTTTTCTAGGGTTACTAGGGGGTGGAAACCAACCCCGCATCTTTTTCCAAGGAAGGGTCTTCCACGGATCAGAGACCTTGGCCATCACCACAGCGGAGAAAGGACTTGTGTTCTCCCATTGTGGGTCTGTTATGCAACCCAGCCTCAAGCAGGTGCAATCTCTGCCTCAAGGGAAGAAGAGGCCCCGGGACAGCCTCAATTAAATTGAGTGAAATTGCATATTCTCTGAAGAAACTGCTTCTTTTGCAGGCCGGGTCTTCTGAGAAGGCTGTGATGCTCAGTGTGGTATTTGGTTTGTCTAGGGTGGCTCTCTGCGCACCGCACTCTGCTATGCCCAAGGCGGCTGTCATTCTCAACCCTGATTTAGTTAAATATACCCTGGATTTTGGGCCCATCATCATTTCATTGTGTAGAGCAGGGGAATTCTGGGACTTGGAGTCCACCTGCCTTAAAGTTGCCCAGATTGGAGACCCCTGCTGTAGAGTCTACCCAGCGTCTTCCAGAACCTCAATTATAGGGAATGAAGATTTCTTGTGACCTTGCATCTCTTCCATTGAACCCAACATCTGCCATGTTCAGGGATCTAACTGTGAGGCGGATCTCGGAGTCCTGGTGGACAACCGCTTAAAAACGAGGTGGGAAAAGGTATACAGATAGTCCTCAACTTGCAGCCTCTACTGAGCCCAAATTTCTGTTGCTAAGCGAGACAGACATTGAGTTTTGCCCCATTTTATGACTTTCATTCCCACAGTTGTCAGTTAATCACTGGAGGTGTTAACTTAGTAACACGGCTGTTAAGTGAATCTGGCTCCCCCGTTGACCTTACTTGTTGGAAGGTAGCAAAAGGGGATCCCATAACCCCAGAACACCGCAACAGTCACAAGTACATGCCAGTTGCCAAGCATCCAAATTTTGATCACGTGATAAGGGGATGCTGCCAGTATGAAAATCAGTCACAAGTCACTTTTTTCAGTGCCATTGTAACTTAGAACGGGGCACTAAACCAGTGGTTGTAAGTCAAGGATTATAAAAAAAAGTTGTATTATAAAAATAACAGAAATAATATTTTGCTGGGAAGCATTAAAAGCTTAAGGATTTTTTTTTAAACCCTCCCCATAAAATTTAGTATGTAGTATAGTGTAGCCTGAAAGAGATGTAATCTGGTTTTCTCTTCATCTTCTACTTTTAGTAATTCTGTAATACAGTACAGCGGTAAATTATATGTGTATTTTTACTTGTTTGGCAAAGAATTTTTCTGAAGTTCCAGCTCAGGTCCCTGGCAGAAAAGGGGTTAATTACCAGGTATCCAATGTCAATAGAGCGGAACCTGCCATTTTCTTTTCTCTCCATGCAAAGAAAGAATTTTTCCTTCTCCATTCATCCCGCGAAAAGGCAGCACTCTGTTGCCTGACTCTAAAGTAAGCGCTTTTATCTATCCTTAATCAACGCTAACTCAAGCGTCCAACCGGACTGTGAAACAATACGCATACATTGGCAAATCGTTCTTGGGTGTTTCAAAAGCGACAGTGTAATTTGGGTTTTTCCCCCCAACAAAATGTTTTATGATCCTTTTCCTCTTGGAGAAGAAACAATTCCAAAAAAAAAAAAAGAAGTCAGGTAAGAAACAAATGCAGTGCATGCTTCCCTTGAGTTTTGCAATACCTATATCCTTTTTCTGCGTGTTTAAATTTCCTTGACTTTGTCAACCCATTTTGTAGTGGAATTGCACCAAATTGTAATTTTGGGGAAACATCAACGATTTATTCTTGTTCTGCATGTCATATCTCCGAGTTTTGATAACAACGACCCATTTCCTTTTGCTTCTGTTTTTGGCAGGTTGAGAATTACTAATCTAGAGAGAAACCGAATATGAGTTATCGCTTTATTGTTGGACAAGGTGGGATGGTTTGCAAATCTTAAAAGAGGTAAATTTGAATCGTAGGTCTAGGAAGGCGTATGATCAGGAAATCTGCCATTCATTTACTTTTATTTATTTGTTTACCATTTAATTGCTGTATTGCTGCATTTTCAGAGATCCTAAGTAGCAACCTGGTACGTGTAGTTCTCCACTTACAACCCTCCATTTAGTGACCGTTCAAACTTACAACGGCGCTGAAAAAAGGTCAAAGGTCAGAAGATTGGGTCATGTGAGTGACCCACTTTATGACCGTCACGACTTTCCTTCAAATTCCCCCTAATGAACCTGGATATATTTTGAGAAATAGTTTCTGAAAAATTATCTTACAAATTTTTGAAACCTGATGATGATGATGATGATGATGATGATAAATAATAATAATAATAATAATAATAATAATAATAATAATAATAATAATAATAAATAAAATTTAATAATAATAATAATAATAAATAATAAATAATAAATAATAAATAATAAATAATAAATAATAAATAATAAATAATAAATAATAAATAATAAATAATAATAATAATAATAATAATAATAATAATAATAATAATTTTAATAATAATAATAATAAAGTTGGAAGGGACCTTGGAGGTCATCTAGTCCAACCCCCTGCTCAGGCAGGAAACCCTATACCGTTTCAGACAAATGGTTGCCTAATCTCTTCTTAAAAACCTCCAGTGATGGAGCAGCCACAACTTCTGGAGGCAAGGAGTTCCACTGGTTAATTGTTCTAACTGTCAGGAAATTCCTCCTTAGCTCTAGGTTGCTTCTCTCCTTGATTAGTTTCCACCCATTTCTTCTTGTCCTGCCTTCAGGCACTTGACTCCCTCTTATAAAATTGGGAACGTTGGTAAAATTGGTAAAATTGCCAACATTATTAGGCATTTTTAATTTTGGCCACACCTCTCTCTGTACTGCCTGCTGATAGCCAGACAGTATTTTATAACTTCAAATGCTTCTTGTGTCTGGAATCTCTCCAGGAGCTGGGCATTACACGCAAGATAAGATGAACATCAACAATAGACTCCTGGTTAGATTAGGAAATTCTTCTGCTTTTTCCATTTCTAACATGAAGAGCGCTGAGCAGTCCTTGGTGTGGGGGAAAGGCCTGCTCCGCTCTTTTGAGACTGAAGGAATTGGGGGGATTTAAACAAAAAAAGAGGAGGCCGACGGGGGTCTAAGAGACCACCCCTCACACTTAAAAAAAAATGAAGAGAACAGCAACAAAGGTGGTTAGGGAATTGGACAATGAATCGTTGAGGGACTATTGTAGGTATGTCTAGTCCAGGGGTAGGCAACCTCGGCTCTTTTATGGCTCGTGGACTTCAACTCCCAGAATTCCTGAGTCAGCATAGCTGACTCAGGAATTCTGGGAGTTGAAGTCCACGAGCCATAAAAGAGCCGAGGTTGCCTACCCCTGGACTAGTCTAATGAAGATGGAGGACTAAGGGTGATATGATAGCTGTCTTTCAATACTGGAGGGGATGCCACAGAGAAGAGGGGGTCAACCTAGTCTCCAAAGCACCTGAGGGCAGTACAAGACAGTGTAAGGGTCAGCAGCTACCCGAAGAATATATATACAGGCAACAACCAATCACAAGGTGACACTTGTCGGTGCGCAGAATATTAACCAATCACATTTCCTTCCTTTCCCGCTCTTTCCCTTGTCTCTGGGTCTGGGTACGTGATCTTCCTGCCTTCACAAAATGGCGTCCCTAACGGAAGCACAGTTTACAGAAGCAAAATGGCGGTGATTAGGCTAATAACACGAATACCCTTTTGTACAATCCTTATAAAAGAATGGGTGGAAATTCCTCAGGGATAAATCCAGTCTGGAAGCAAAGAGAAATTTCCTGACAGTGAGAACAATTTAATCTGTGGAACGGCTTCCCTCCTAGAAGTTGTGGATGCTCCATCACTGGAGGCTTTTTAAGAAGAGACTGGACAGCCATTTGTCCGAAATGGTATAGGGACAGGGTCTCTTCTGCTCAACCAGGGGGTTGGACTAGAAGACCTCCAAGGTCCCTTCCAACTCTGCTATTGGAAGAAGGCCAACGGCTGTTCTTTCTCAGGATACACAATAAAGATGTTAAGATAGAAAAACGGATTCCTGTTGAGCTTTAGGAATAGTTTTTAATGGGATCGTTCTTGAATGAAGCAACTTACGTAATTTGTAAAGCAAGGAAAATAAGCAGCTACAATTCCACAGGAACCTTGAGTAAAACCTTTCTAAAGCCTGAACCAAGAAGTTCCAGAATGATTTTCTAGACCTAAAATACCATTGGTAATTTTTTAAAAAATCAAAAAAAAATCACCATGTGAGGAAATCTTCAAAAACTGCTCCCCACTAGGATGCATTACAGACTCCCTTTTCGAGGGAGAAAACTATATATGGTTCCTGGCCCAATAGTAATTCTTTATTATTCTACCAGGTGCTGGAAATTCTTTATTATTCTATTATGCCAACTCAAGATCTACCTCGTGCAGTTCAAGCAGCCGTGCAAAGATTGGGAGCGATTATTCCGTAGGTTTGCAAAGAGCTTGCTAATTCCACGGGAAATTACGGTCATCAGCTGCAAAGAGGTTACTCCGGCAGACAGCCCTGAGTTTCTCTTACTCCGCGTTTCTTCTGCCTTGGAGAAGGGACCTTTGCCAAGGAAATGTTTCTGAGATGTTTCTGTTAGTGGCTCTTTCAGAGGTCCTTCTGCTCTGGGGCTGGATGTGCAGATCGGAAGGCCTTTGCTCGCCTACCAGGTTTTACAAAAACTGCTGGATCCGACAGTTCCCGGGTCTTTCCCTTGATCTGGAGCATTCCCAGGAGCAAGGAGCACAGATCCTCAAGGTTTACGTTGCATCCACTGCCGGACAGTGCAGCCGGGCCTGCTGCATCCTCAAGGATGGTGAGGAATTATTTTCTTTAGGAAAGACTCGAGGGACTCCACAAGACAAAAGTATTAGCCTCTTGGGGTATCAGCATTTAATATATTTCTTTTTTTAACCTGTTCAAAAGCAAGGCAGGACATTTTTCCTTCCTTCCTTCCTTCCTTCCTTCCTTCCTTCCTTCCTTCCTTCCTTCAGGTTTTTCAGCTCAGAATCCAAATAAATCCCAATTAGACTCTGAACACAGCTTTATTTTCTTTGATCAAAGAATATATGCTGGGCACTCCACTCTCCTTTAGACAGCAGAGAAGATGGAGAGCAGAGAGAGCACGTAATCAAAAAGTTCTTGCTTTTTATAACCAACAAACATCACAAGGTTCCTACGCATCTAAAAAGTTCCTTTGAATCTCCTTATCTGTCCTGGCTTTACACTTCTGCATCTCTAAGCTTGAACACACAATGGCATAATAGCTGGCAATTAGCCCATTAACTTTATTACCTGGAAGGGGGTAGAGAGCTGTTAGATTTTAAAGCCACCGCAGAGAAACAAGAAGGGAAAAGATTTACAATCCAAGGAGAGAGAGGTGTTGCAATTTCTTAGCTAGGCTTTCTCTTGAAACAACACCATTTAAAGTAACAGAAACATTTTCTTTGGTCAGCACAGTTTAGAATACAATGGAGCACATACAGAAAGCAAGCAAAAATAAATGGACAATAGCTGTAATACATAAGAGACTGATTATACATAAAAGATTATATTTTGAAAGATTATACTTGGCTTGATCTCTATACTTCCTTCCTTCCTTCCTCCTTCCCTCCCTCCCTCTTTTTCTTTCTTTCTTTCTTTCTTTCTTTCTTTCTTTCCTTCCTTCCTTCCTTCCTTCCTCCTTCCCTTCCTTTCTTTTTCTTTCTTTCTTTCTTTCTTTCTTTCTTTCCTTCCTTCCTTCCTTCCTTCTTTCTTTCCTTCCTTCTTTCCTTCCTTCTTTCCTTCCTTCCTTCCTTCCCTCCCTCCCTCCCTCTTTCTTCTCTTTCTTTCTTTCTTTCTTTCTTTCTCTTTCTTTCTTTCTTTCTTTCTTTCTTTTTCTTTCTATCCCACCTTTATTATTTTTTACTAATAACTCAAGGGAGAAAGAACTGAAGAAGCTTCTTGGGTGCGAAGCAAAATGTCTTTAAGGAAAAACAAGAAAGTCCAGTTGCCTTTTGAAAAAGCACTTTTGGGACCACCGTGATCCAGATGACTGAGAATCTCCATAGACTTTTTTTTTCTGAAATAGTTTTTGGGAGTAAGGAGTCTTGCTTTACTAAAATGCAAAAGAGGTTATAACCATAGGAAAAGTTTGCAAAACAATTTAACACCATACAGCATTCACGGTCTTAGGTTCCTAAGCGTAATAGTAGCGTGAGAATGGAACCAACGACCCAAAGGCTTGGGGGCTCTTTAATTTCCAATGCATTTCCATCTACAAGAATGGTGGGTTTTTTTCTGTTGAAATTGCTTGCCTGAGATTGAAAGTGAATTTGGAATTATGAATGAAATTATAATGGCTTTTCCTAGTGCATGTTCCTTTCCACGTGCTTCCTATTATTGCTTATTATTGGCTACTATCCCAACACTCTGATGCTAGAACAATCTTTTAAAGCCTCTCCAAGCCATTCATTGCATTTCTTCAGGCAAGTTCAGAGCTGAACTTTCAAACAAAGAACAATGCTCTTGCAGGGCTCTGTCCCTCATGCATGCTACAAGCTGGTGGGATAAAGGGACTAACTGAAACAAGAGCCGAAGGACTAAATCCATCTATTACTGGAATATTGATCTGGCACAAGAAAATCCTTGTTTTCGTATTTAGGTATTCTGACACATAATCCTGCCAGCATATAACCTGGTCTTAATGCTTAGGCAAAAAGTATGAAAACATCAACTCATTAGAAAGATAATCTGCTTAATCCTTTTTGACCAAGATTTGGGGGTGGAAAGTGATAGGCCTAGAGAGTTATAATGTTTAGCATTTCTGTTTTTCAGACGGCTGTGGCATGAGCTGCCTCTACTATGTTCGTGGAGAGCATCACTGGTGGATTTAAGCAACCTGCTTCAACTCAGTCTTGACATCACTGCCACATTATCACAACGACCCATTATAGATTGGGTGTTATGTGATTGGAATGTAAAACTACTGAAGGGCCCCAGTTTATGAGTTCACAGGTTTATTTCAAGAACAAAGGGACATGGATCAGCTTAAAGCAGGGGTCTTCAAACTTGGCCCTTTTATGATGTGTGGACTTCAAGTCCCAGAATTCCTCAGCCAGGCACACGTGCCTGGCTGAGGAATTCTGGGACTTGAAGTCCACACGTCATAAAAGGGCCAAGTTTGAAGACCCCTGGCTTAAAGGTTCAACTTGATCTTTAGTGATTTGATTGGACTCTCGCATGTTGTTAGGGTAGAAGACCTCCTATTCATTAGGTCCTATTGTATACCTAAATGTTTTATGTTCAGTTGGCTGGACATTTGGTTTAAAGAGTAGGCAGCTGGGTCCTGCATTGGATGCTGGCTTCTCCGTTAGGTTTCATGTCAGATCAGTTCTGTGATCCATCAAGTGAAGACCTAGCTCCCTGGAGAAGTGCTGGGAAAAGAGGAAGGGAAGAGAAGAAGAGGATGACCAGTGAGTTGGATGGACTCAGTTACAGGGGCAGTAGGGTGCCATTGGGAGACCTGAAGGAGCAGGCTAGAGACGTATCATCCTGGAGAACACCTATCTGTGTGGTTGCTAAGAAGTTGACACCAACTCAGTCAATCAATCAAGCCCTACTTTTTAAAGAATCCCTGTGTCTAATATACTCTGATCCGGTGTGTTCTGTAGAACTGGGAGTTTTGTGAGAAATGGATAATATCCCATGAAGCCTCTCCACCCTCCCCCAAAAAAGCATCCTAATTGGGGGGGCTGGCTTTTTTTTAAATTAATAAGTCCCACAATCCCATAAAGCTCATCCAGCGGGACCCTTTGCTACAGGCCAGCTAAAAACTTTCCTGTCTCTCTCTACTTTCTAGTTTTCTGTAACTTGGCTGTTTTCTACTACAAAACCAATATCCATGCTATAAACTGCATTCACATGTATTGCCCAGTGCTGGAAAGCTGCATAGTGAAACCTACAAGAAATGTGGTCCTCTATAATATTACACCGGGTAAGGCATTTTAATGTATGTATGTATGTATGTATGTATGTATGTATGTA
>NW_015390035.1:26978-43780 GCF_001527695.2 Protobothrops mucrosquamatus
TTTGTATGGGGTGTTTTTAGAACAGGCCTGTTATTTAATTTGATTTTAGAACAGAAACTATTTATTTATTATTGTGGTTTTTAGTATCGCCTGTTCACCGCCCTGAGTCCCGTAAGGGAGATAGGGCGGTATATAAATTTAATAAATAAATAAATAAAATAAATATTGGTATGGGTAATAATAACAATTATAATACCATTTTAGGGTGCTTTGATTGCTGAGCTATAATGTAATGTTTTAAGGTTTTTTTTTACTGTAGAATGTCACTTGCTTTTTTTAGAAAGTATCCAGATATGAAGTTTGTTTGCTTGTTTTTGTTTGTTTACCAAACTTTTTACTGTATAATATTTGGTTTATTCAAAGAAAGCTAAAATTCAAAGGACCAAGATGTTCTTTTTTTTAAAGAGACAAAAGAAGAAGAAGAAAGAAAAAAAAAACAACCACAGGGTGTGTAGCATGCCTTCCGTGCCTGAATGCGTGGGATAGGTTGATGTGATGGGGCAAAGCTGGTTCATAGGTAGCCTGGCCCTAATGCCATATAGGTCTTTATAGGTAACAACCAACACCTTGGGCTGGACCCAGAAGCAAATTGGCACCCAGTGCAGTTCATGGAGCAGAGGGGTTGTATGTACCCATCTTTAGGTACCCAGTATAGCTCATGTGGCTGCTGCATTCTGCACCAGTTGAAGCTTCTGGATACTTTTCAAGGATAGCCCCATGTAGAACACATTGCAACAGTCCAGTCAGGAGATGACCAGGGCTTGAGTGACCGAGTGGAGGGCCTCCCTTGTCCAGGAACTGGACTGGTGCCCAACACAGAGTTGGTGGAGGTAAGTCTATAGATCAGATACTGTTGGATGAGAGGAGATAAAAAATTAAAATTTTCTTCTTTCTTGGGTTTCCCCAGGAGTTGATCCTGATCTTCTTGTTTTCGAGAAGCTCTCGTTCAAAGATATAAACACCCGGTCTTCTTTTCATAAGTGGGAGAGGCATGGCGGGGCCCGGGTTGCTGACCTAGACCAGGACGAACTATCTTCCACAAGATTCCTCTTCCCGGAGGCCTCCTCTCCCACAACAGCCACAAACTCAGGTGTGGACAGGAGCAACAGGAGCTCAGCAGTAGATGTTGCCCTCAAGAACTCAGCCATCACGTCGATGGCGTCGGCTTCGGCCATGGACGATTCGGTGAAAGCAGCTGAGGTTCTTCCAGGGAGGAACAGCTCTACCCCCACTTCAGGTGATGCCAAGGCATCTTCTGCACCCATCCAGATGGCATCGCTATCGCCTGGCGGGGTCCTTCCCAATAACAGCAAACCCTTGAACGAAACCAAAGTCTACAGTGGAAGGAACAACAGTTCTGATCACGATGGAGGCCAGCAGCCCTCAGAGGAGATGGCGGGAAGAGGGGCCTGGTGGCCTCTGATTGCACTTTGTTCTTTGATGGCCTTCACGGGCTGCTGCTGCTGCTGCTGTGGTATCTTTTTGGCAACAGGATGGAAAAAGAGAGGCCATTATAAACCAAGGCAGAAAGGAAGATCAGCACCTAGCCGATTCATAAAATACTCTGCCGTTAAGAGCAGTTTTTAATGGTCAAATTCCAAATTCATCAGGAATGGAGTAGAGTAGAATATGGAATAGAATAGAATATGGAATGGAATGGAATAGAATATAGAATAGAATAGAATAGAATAGGAACAGGAAGAATGGAAATAGGAATAGAATAGAATAGAATAGAATAGAATAGAATAGAATAGAATAGAATAGAATGTAGAATGGAATAGAATAGAAAACAGAATAGAATATAGAATAGAATAGGAATAGGAAGAATGGAAATAGGAATAGAATAGAATAGAATAGAATAGAATAGAATAGAAAACAATAGAATATAGAATAGAATAGGAATAGGAAGAATGGAAATAGGAATAGAATAGAATAGAATAGAAAACAGAATAGAATGTAGAATGGAATAGAATAGAATATAGAATAGAATAGAAAACAGAATAGAATGTAGAATGGAATAGAATAGAATAGAATAGAATAGAATAGAATAGAATAGAATAGAAAACAGAATAGAATATAGAATAGAATAGGAATAGGAATAATGGAAATAGGAATAGAATAGAATAGAATAGAATAGGAATAGAATAGAAAACAGAATAGAATATAGAATAGAATAGGAATAGGAATAGGAAGAATGGAAATAGGAATAGAATAGAATAGAATAGAAAACAGAATAGAATGTAGAATAGAATAGAATAGAGAATAGAATAGAATAGAATAGAAAACAGAATAGAATATAGAATAGAATAGGAATAGGAAGAATGGAAATAGGAATAGAATAGAATAGAAAACAATATAGAATAGAATAGGAATAGGAAGAATGGAAATAGGAATAGAATAGAATAGAATAGAATAGAATAGAATAGAATAGAATATAGAATAGAATAGGAATAGGAAGAATGGAAATAGAATAGAATAGAATAGAATAGTTCTTTATTGGCCAAGTGTGATTGGACACACAAAGAATTTGTATCTTTGCATATGAAGATATGACAATGTATTTCCATCATAATCATGTTGAAATATGGCGACTGACCATTAGACAAGACAAATTGACATAAAGCTGAAATTGGGAGCATGTTTGTTTTTCTCTGTCTCATATCTGGTTACTATGTAGCAAACATAAAAGCATTTTAGAACAGAATGTAGCTTTCAGACAATATAAGCCATTTCTATAACAATAAGCCTATCTAGTTCACAAAAACAGAATCAAAGTTCCATTTTTTTTTCTCTCATTGCAAGCACAAAATCCAGAAGCAATTTCAAAATAGAAACAAGATTAAGTATATTCTGTTCTTTGGGTAAAGGAATCAATTTAACCATCTCTGCTTCTCTTTGCTGTGGGGAATAATGTATCTAGGAATACACAAGAAACTAGCTGATGAATGGAATCCTGGGGCATCCTTTTCATCTGCATGCTTTTTAAAGAGAACGCTATTCCGATCTCTTCTGGAATGTCTGCAAAATATTTTTTAGCTTCTAGTGTTTTAGTTCTTTCTCCTTGGATCCCTTCTTTCCACCCTGATTTTGAGACACAGTATTTTCCAGTTGGGTTTTGAAGGCCCGATATGAATTTTGTTCTTTCAAGATGAGCCAACAAATAAAGAGCAGGACAGGCAGTAGATGGTTAAGGATGTCGGTGTATGATTAAAACAGGAACTGGTTACCACAGTAATTCTTTCACTTCCCTTGACTTTTTTGCGCAAATTCTGGTATTTTTGCAAAGTGAATTTAGACAATTTCCAGGATGAACTGAATAAACCACCCAGAGTAGATGGGTGGCAAAAATGTTTAATAAATAATATACACAACTTTGAATTACAGCTATGTTGTCGTTGGTTGACTTTTCTGGGTGAAATATATTGGGGAGCGGGGAAAGAGGAGGAAAGATGATCATTTTCATTTGCAGCTGGACAGTATTAAAATTTTTATTAGGACTATGTCCACCAGTATATATATATACAGCATCCCGCAAAATAACTGCTTACATTTACAAGCCCTGGATATTTAACAGTCTCTTAACCGAGTTTTTATATTCCAAAAGATTCTTCTCTGTTTCGCCTTCATTTTTCAAGAGGACCATGGACTTTTTGTAATCTTGCATCACCTCAGAGGCAAGAAGTTCCTCTCTGCTAATTTCTTCAGCTTTTTCAACTGCTCTTATCTGAAGCAATGTCCTCAAAGCGTTTTTTTCAGAAACACTGTTCTCCCAGACATACTCCAGCATATCCGCTTCTGTAATTTCTTTTTCCCACGGTTCTATTTTCTGAAAAACAAAACGAGATCAGTGAGTAAAAACCTGAAAGATCAGAAATACGGTCATGCAAATTCCAGAGAGTTAGGGTAGCGTCTTCCAAAGACCCTGGTCCCTCTCCAAAGCTAAGCAGAAGTTCAATAAACCTGCTCTGAAAGTTGATCGTCCTTCTCCATTTCGCCCAGGAATGGAAAGGCGTGTGTCCCCAATCTGTATAATGTTCTAAATTTTGGTAGCGAGATTTTTAAAAAAAATCTTGACTAAATAGCCCACCATTAGAACGTCAGAAATGCTCTCTTCCTCTTAGGAAGTGCTGCAGAAAAAGGAGACCAAAGCATATTCAATGGCTTGTAGGATTTGAGTGAGATGTCTTTGCCGCTTAGCCTGTAATGAAAATGCCATACGCTGTTTTTTAAGGAAGAAGAGGAGTATGAGTTGGGGGTAGTGATGGCAGGGCATTTCCATTTATTTTACTCATTTGGAACTCGTAAGTGTCTTCATAAGAGTCTCCAATGAGATTTAATTCCAGCATGACAAACAATGGCCCAAAGGCGGTTCAATCCAGAACTGAAGAAGCTTCTTGGATGAGAAGCGAAACGTCTTCAAGGAAAAACAAAGAAAGTCCACTTGCCTCTTGAAAAAGCACCTTGGGGACAACCAGGACCTGGATAGACTAAGAATCTCCACAGACATACATTAGAATAGAATAGAGTTGGAAGTTGTTTAAGAGGCATCCAAATCAATAATAATACTAATAATAATAAAAAGTTGGAAGGGACCTTGGAGGTCATCTAGTCCAACCCCCTGCTCAGGCAGGAAACCCTATACCACTCCAGATAAATGGCTGTCCAGTCTCTTCTTAAAAACTTCCAGTGTTGGAGCATTTACCGCTTCTGGAGGCAGGTTGTTCCACTGGTTAATTGTCCTCACTGTCAGGAAATTTCTCCTTAGTTCCAGGTTGCTTCTCTCCTTGATGAGTTTCCATCTGTTGCTTCTTGTCCTGCCTTCCATGCTTTGGAGAATAGCTTGACTCCCTCTTCTTTGGGGCAGCCCCTGAGATATTGGAACGCTGCTATCATGTCCCCCCTCGTCCTTCTCTTCATTAAATCTTCCACTTTCCCTTGAGAAAATGTGGCCTATCCCCTTGTTCTCACTTCCTCTGACGTTAACCTTTTGTAAACTTAAGACTTCCAAGCCTGCCAGATAATCTGCAGAGTAAACCAACTCCTGCAAAGGTGTGCAAGACCTCCATGCATGCACAAACTGACCTCTGCCACTTGGTGGCAGTAAACGTTACGTTTTCACGTTCAGGACTTTGACTCGCACTTCAGCCCTTCCAAAAGCCACAAAGGTGAATTATCGTGCAGTTTCCATACAGGATAGTGGTTTATATGGTAGAACAGATAGAATTAAGCTACCCTTGTGATAAATAAATGTTCATCTGGTCAAAAATCTGCATTTTTCAGGAAAAACCCACCTCTTCCCAGGGAGTTTTACATTGCAGTTTTTTTAAAAAAAATAATCTTGTGCTTTACTCTACCTAAATGAGTTTTATGGCTAATCAATGATTTAAATGCCATCTTTCCTGTTTCTGTCCTACACTACTATCCAGGTAGGACAAATAATGACATTCCTAGGGATGAACATCTCAAAAAGAATCGGTGAATTAAAGAGTTGCCCAAAGTTATAAAAATGTGGTTTCCTTTTGAGGGATCGCCAGTGAAAAAGAGAAAGCAATGTGTTGCAGAAGGTCATTAATTTCTCATGAAATCAAAGACAATTACAACCGATGTGGCCATTAAGTATTAATGTGGAAGCTGAAAGGTAATAAAAGGGCAAGAGACTTGGGTGTACTCAATACACACTACGCACTCACGTATCGTATACCCAAGTCTTCCATCACTAGGTAATACTAGAGCCAAGAGCACAGGTGGAATTGGTAACCTCAACTGTTGAGCCTCCAGTGTAGAATCAGTGTCTGAATGCTGCAGAAAGGTAAGCAGACCTGCTAATGAGGGAAACTTCATTATCTAAGCTTTGAAAATGCTAAAACATTTAATTAGCATGGACCACAGTAATCCAATCCACGGTTGCCAGAAGCACCGTTGAAGCAATTCCGGCATTTTGCAGCACTGGTTCTCACACGGCTTTCTAGGTATTTGTGAATCCAGATCCCGTAATGACAAGATCAGCAAAAACACGCAGGAGCAGAGATCTCTTTTCACGCAATGTTCAGGCACAGAATATGTGACGGGTTCCTCAAGAGTCCATTTTAGGACCCCCATTGGGCTCACAAGCCCCGCTTCCTAATTCTAATGAATCAATCTGATCTTTCAGAATGAAGTTAAACGCCTCTGCTTTCTGATCTGGGCACTTTAGAAAGATTAAAGCACGATATTGGAAGAACGAAGAAACACCACCAGAAGAAATAATTTAAAAAATACTAGACTGTGCGGAAATGGACAGACTTATTTTAAGGTTGAAAGAAAAAGAAGAAACAGAACATTTTCAAACTTGGGACCTATTTTATCAATGTTTAGAGAAAAGATGTAGTGATTAGGAATTTAATTTGTATTAGTGAATAAGATACTCAGACAACACATTTTGTTAAATGATTATTGAATTCTGTTAAAAAAATTAATAAAACATTATTTAAAAAAAGATTAAAGCCATTTTGCTGTATCCAAGTATTGCTATTCTATCTGGCCAAAAAGAAACCTGTAAAGCATGAGATTGCTGTGGCTTTCCCCCCCTCAATATGTGGGAGCCGTTAAACTACTGAGCACTCTAACAATATGTAATCGATAAGCTAACATTCTTACCCACGATTCATGGAATAAGACAGTTAGAAGGTACATGGCGTAATCATAGTTTTGCTTCCTTAGGGGACATCTGGAAAACAAGAAAAATAGAATTATACCAAATCTCAGCATCCCCAACCAGCAACTGGAAAGCAACGTTCATTCATGTTATAGCACATGAATAACAAGGTTAGTTTGTTCACCAACCTGAAAATAAAATTGAATGCAAAAACAGTAAACTGAAGTCATGTTTATGCACTTAGAACTCCTAGGTTACAAACCATGAAAAATAATTTGGGATCACAGAATTTGGGGGAGCAGTTTTTAAATCCTAGGAAAAGAGTTTAGCAAGGTGGCTGCACCGAACATTGCCGGTTTGGGCCAAAAGGGTGTTCTCCCATTACGTTACCTGTCCGTGGTGATAGTAACGGAATCCGTATCCCCGCAGTATCGCTCGCCTACAAGTTTGATGAACTTCTTCCTCGCGTGGCCATCCAAGTTGAGACTTGAGAGTTTAACCTGGGAGGAAAAAAAATCAAGCTATTAGCAACTTCGATCGTAGAAGGCCAAAATAGTAATTGCACTGAAACACATAAAATATCTCTTTCCAAATCAGTTAAGTCAGGGGTCTTCAAACTTGGCCACTTTAAGACTTGTGGACTTCAACTCCCAGAATTCCTCAGCCAGCCATAGAATAGAATAGAACAGACTAGAATAGAATAGAATAGAAATTTAGAATAGAAGAGAACTTTAGAATAGAAGAGAATTTAGAATAGAACAGAATTTAGAATAGAAGAGAATATAAAATAGAAGAGAATATAGAATAGAATATAGAATATAGAATATAGAATATAGAATATAGAATATAGAATAGAATAGAACAGAAGAGAATTTAGAATAGAATAGAATAGAATAGAATAGAATGGAATGGAATGGAATAATAATAGAATATAGAATAGAATAGAACAAGAATAGAATAGAATAGAAACAGAATAGAAACAGAATAGAATAGAATAGAATAGAACAGAATAGAATATAGAATAGAATAGAATATAGAATAGAATAGAACAGAATAGAATATAGAATAGAATATAGAATAGAATATAGAATAGAACAGAAGAGAATTTAGAATAGAATAGAAATTTAGAATAGAAGAGAATATAATTTAGAATAGAATAGAACAGAATATAATTTAGAATAGAATATAATTTAGAATAGAAGAGAATTTAGAATAGAAGAGAAAAGAGAATATAGAATAGAAGAGAAGAGAAGAGAATATAGAATATAGAATAGAACAGAAGAGAATTGAGAATAGAATAAAATATAGAATAGAATAAAATATAGAATAGAATATAGAAAATAGAATAGAATATAGAACAGAATAGAATTTAGAATAAAATAGAATAGAATAGAATAGAATAGAATAGGTGATGGCAAACCTTTTAGAGACCGAGTGCCCAAACTGCAACCCAACTTACTTTTAAAGTCACCACTCTTGCTTTAGGATCGCGAAGGGAGGGCCCTGCTGACACATAGTCAGTGGTGCCGATTTCAATTGGGAAGTGCTGCAAACATTTCTCGTCACTATCCAGGGCAGAGGGCCACTCTGTGCAGAAATCTGAAGCGCCCAAGGTGGAAGGAAAGCACAGACATAATTTTAACAATGCTCACGATTGCACAGTCTGCATTCACTGATGCTAAGGTTACACCCCCCCCATAAACACTTATGCAATGTAAAAAATGGTTCAGGGGTTTATTAAAAAAAACCTGAAAAGGAAACAGATGTTCAGAGGACATTGTGTGAAATATACAAATATACACACACACCTCCAAGGTGACTTCTCAATCCTGAGTTATACATGACCTCTCTTCTGAAAAAAAGCACTTCATATTTCTATCCCCCAAAGTCACTAATTTAAATAGAAGTGATTTGTTAAAGATTCCTTTTTCTGTCACATCCTTTGTCTAAAACCTATTATAATCCTAGAAGTACTGCATTTGATTTCACATTAAGTCAGATCTTAAGAAGACCCCAAAACAGCTAGCTCTTTCCTAGTGTCTCTAAGCTTTATTGTTGAAAAAAATGAAAATTAAGACTGACCTTTCAAAGCTGCACAGTGTTTCTTGATGGCAACTGGCGTCAGGTGCAAGAAATTGGGAATCTGGAACAATTATGTCTCATTAAAATCAGTCAGTGAGCTGGCCATCAGAGGTGTGCAGGGGGTGGGGTCGGATCTATGCCTCCTTCAGGCTGCAGGCACAAACCCTACAATCATCCAGGAGATTCTGACTGCCCCATTGACTTCTTCCCTCCTACAACCTATTCCGTTTATAAAACTGAAATGGCCCAAGTGCACAGTCTGGTTCCAGCTAGAGCAGTTTTTTTTTCATATAATTATCTGAGTTTGTTCTAAGGACTTGTTCTCTCCGCCAAGGCCCCCCGTTATGCTTCCTAAAAGACTCGGGATCTGGATATTAACGTCGTCAGACCCGAATCTCACCTTCAAAAGCTCCAAGTTGCCTTCTTTTGCAGGGGCCACCCCTCTTCTGACTGGGTAGCCCATCCGAATTGGAAGGGGCACAGCAGACGGTTTAAAAGATGCTGCGGTTGGATAGACGCTTGTCCAGTCCTGGTCAGGGTCCATCTTCTCAGACCTTTGAGTGTTGCCCTGAGGGACGTTGCGGGAGAAAAATCTCAGCATAAGGCTTCGATTGTAATATCTGCCTCACCTACTTGCATATGCATCAACCATGATTCTTTTTACTTGTTCTTTGAACGCGGTCTTCTCTTTTCCAGAGGATGATTTGAACTACAACAATTTAATTTTGTGATCAAGAATAGAATAGAATGGAATAGATAATAGAATAGAATGATTGTAGAATAGAATAGAATAGAATAGAATAAATAATAGAATAGATAATAGAATAAATTGTAGAATAGAATAGATAATAGAATAGATAATAGGATAATAGAATAGATTGTAGAATAGAATAGAATAGAATAGAAAGCATAGTTTGTAGAATAGAATAGATTGTAGAATAGAATAGAACAGAAAATAGAATGGATTGTAGAATAGATAATAGAATAGAATAGATTGTAGAATAGATAGAATAGGATAATAGAATAGAATAGATAATAGATTGTAGAATAGAATAGATTGTAGAATAGAATAGAACAGAAAATAGAATAGATTGTAGAATAGATAATAGAATAGATAGTAGAATAGAATAGATAATAGAATAGATTGTAGAATAGAATAGATTGTAGAATAGAATAGAATAGATTGTAGACTGGAATGGAATGGAATGGAATAGAAATATAGAATAGACCTAGAAGGGACCTGTTAGGTCATCTAGTCCAGCCCCCTGCTCGAATTAGTGTATATTCTTCACATTTGCCGTATATTCTTTTTAATAACATTACTTGCTGCTCTGAGCATCCTGCATTAAGTTATGAATATTCCCCATATATGCATTTTTCACACCACCCATCAATTCTCCTTTGGCTCCCCAACCACCTGCCAGGCCACTTTTGAAAGCCAGCGTGGGAGGGGGGGGGTGAGCGAGGACCGGAACAGCCAGCCCCGCCCCTTTGCGACGCGGGGACACCCTCCCTCCGCGGCTTACGTAGATCAGCTCCTTCTGCGCTCTGCGTTCAGCCTGGCTCTCTTTCGGGCCGCCCTTCCTCTGCGGCTGCGCGGAGCCTGAAAGACAAAGGGAGGATGGGGCAAAGTGGGCTCCCTTCCCGCGACACCCGAGAGGGAAGCGGGGAGCTCGCTCGCTCGCTCGCCTCCCGGCCTACCTCCTCCAAGGGTCGCGTATCCGGCAGGGCTCGCTTGCCGCCGCAGCCACAGCGCCGGGCATCTCCGCCAGGCCAGCGCCATCTTTGCCCGGCGCAGCGGGTGATGACGTCATCGCGGCGCCCCCGAACAGGGAGATGGCCCGTGGCGTCACCTACTACGCCTGCGCAGAGGCCTCGGCGGGGGAGGGTCGTGTCCTCTGCAGGAATTCTGGGAATTGAAGTCCACGTGCCGTACAGCGGCCTAGGTTGACGAGCGCTGCTCTTGCCGTAGTCCGGGGGCCGCTGCGGGCATCGCAGCCGAAGGAGAGCGAGGAGGAGGGGGTGGCCAGCAGGCCGATGCCCACGAGGGCCGCCGAGATTTCCTGCCCGGAGATCAATCAATCAATCAGAATAGAGCTGGAAGGGACCTTGGAGGTCTTCTAGTCCAGCCCCTTGCTCAGGCAGGAGTCCCTAGATCATTTCAATCAATCAGAATAGAGGGACCTTAGAGGTCTTCTAGTCCAGCCCCCTTGCTCAGGCAGGAGTCCCTAGATCATTTCAATCAATCAGAATAGAAGGACCTTAGAGGTCTTCTAGTCCAGCCCCCTGCTCAAGCAGGAGACCCTGCCTAGACCTTTTCAATCAATCAGAATAGAGCTGGAAGGGACCTTAGAGGTCTTCTAGTCCAGCTCCCTGCTCAAGCAGGAGACCCCATGCCATTTCAGACGAGTGGCTATCCATAAAATATCCATAAATCACTCTTACGAATATTTATGAATGAATACATTCATGTTATGAATTATTTCTAAAATATTCATTCATTTTATGAATATTTTCATTAACGAATCGCTCTTTTTTATGAATTCATTAAAAAATTCACAAAAGAGTGGTTTCAAAGAAGGATTGCAATGAGAGCAGAGCAAAGAGCCCTGCATGGAATTGCCAGGTCATCATTTCAGGGAGCAGAAGGTACCTGGACGGTCAAAGGTGACCTTGCTTTAAAACAAGGGTGTGTATTTTGCAGAATGGGTAACCTTAGATAACCTTGGAAAGTAATGCTCGCAGCCTAGCCATCCTCAGTGAATATTTTGCATGCACAATTCAGGCCTGGAGCTCAAGGTCGATTGGCTGAATTCCCTTTTCGTTTTGAAATTCCATTTAGGTTTGTGAAAGAGAAGAGGCTCACTATTTCTCCGAAGTTCAACTATGTGTCCTGTTGCGTCGCTTGTAACACACTTGGACTGCTGCTGTTGCTGCTGCAACCAGCACAGCGGAGGTTGGGAGGCAGCTTGGAAGAGCTCTGCAAATCCTCTGCAGAGGGACAACTCCACCGTGCAGAAGCAGAGCGCGGTTTCAGTTGTTGGCTTGCTTTCTTGCAGCAGTGCTGAACACAGCGTGGTTTAGAATCAAGCGGGTGACCTGGAAAAGGCAGGCAGACCTCTGGATGGGCGCCCTGCAAGCCGGAGAGAAGGTTGAAAAAAGAGAACATCTCCATCTTCTCTCCTGAAAACAGCAGGGTCCAAAGAGACCTTCCTTTTTCAAATACGTATGAGGAAATGAAGAAAAATGGTACGTTGTATTTCTGTGAAACAAAGGTACAAAAAAGGATGTGCATTCACGCCTGCGCATGCATCACACTACTATCCCATTTGGGATAAGCAAGGATGCAAAGTGATGGAAGAGAAGTCAGAAAAAACCCAACCTTGCTCTCTGCCACCAATTCTGCATCATTTGCACCCAAAAGCACATCACATTCTGTCCCTATCCATGCACCTCCAAAGTCACCGGAAACATTCCTAACGCACTTATCTATAATCCCATTAAACAATTTGGGGACGCCACCCACCCTTGCTTTACTGCCCCCTCAAGGCTGAGCCATCTGTGAAATGTTCCATTTACAAGACTTCTGACTGGGCCAAAAAACAGCGGCTACATGTTACAACATCCAAAAATTCTGTGCATCAATTCACTTAATCAGACATTTTCCCTAAATCAACAGACATAACAATAAGCTTAATTTCTCACATTTTTTCCAGTGGCCTCTTTTGTGTACTCACTAACAAAGGCATACAGGTAGTCCTTGACTTAACAGACTATTGGCACCGAAAAAGTGACTTATTCACACTTACAACCACGGTCATCCGATCAAAATTCAGATGCTTGGCAACTGACTTATATTTATGACAATCATACAGTGTGCTGGCCCTGGTCATGTGGTCCCGTTTTGTGACCTACTGACGGGCAAAATCAATGGGGAAGCTAGATCCACTTAACAACCCTGTTACAGACTTCTGTAGTGATTCACTTAAAAACGGTAGCAGGAAAGGTCATAAAAATGGGACAAAATTTGCGTGACAACCGTCTCGCTTAGCAACAGAAATGTTGAGTTCAATTGTCGTAAGTTAACCTGTAGTCCTCTCCTAACGTTGCTTAGTGACTGTTTGAAGTTACAGTGCATTCCCTCAAAAGTATTTTCAACCCAGTTCCACAATTCGGCACCCGCACCCACGGCCACGTGAGCACATTTTGAGCATTTAGCCACCAGCTCGTTTTTACGGCTGGTTGTAGAGTTCTGCAGCCACGTGACATGATTTATTATGTTTTTTGCCTTTTTAGTTTCTAGGTTTGCATTGACCAGCTTAAGAAAGGATTGTTAGTTGAGAGTGACAAGCTAACCAAAGGTTGTCCACATTCCTTGGACTCGGAGATACGTTCAATGTATTAACACACAGATGAACATAAGAAAACTGAATGCAGGTAGTATAAATTTGTCGCAAGTAGCCCTTGTTTAATAACCACAACNTTTGCCTTTTTAGTTTCTAGGTTTGCATTGACCAGCTTAAGAAAGGATTGTTAGTTGAGAGTGACAAGCTAACCAAAGGTTGTCCACATTCCTTGGACTCGGAGATACGTTCAATGTATTAACACACAGATGAACATAAGAAAACTGAATGCAGGTAGTATAAATTTGTCGCAAGTAGCCCTTGTTTAATAACCACAACTGGGAACAGTAAAGCGGTTGCTGTGTGATATCACAACTGTGCTTATGAATTTTACTTCAGCTTTCCTTTGATTTTTAGACCTATAAAATGTGAGGAATGGTTATTTTTATTTTTTTCCTCACCATTGTAACTGCAAATGGTCACTATAGTTGCTACACCAGGATTAGCTCTACCTATTAAAAGAGTATTTTTATGGAGGCAAGGATCTCTTGTCTATCTGTCCAGTCTCGCCCATTTTTCAGAGGCTTTATGAATTGTAGTAAAGAGTGCTAATCCACCACATCTGTAAAAGACTGGCAGGGTGCAACTTTCTTCAAAAAGGAAATTTTGGTGTGTTTTTATGGATCTGCTTTCGTTCCGCACCACTTTGGGAAGTTCTATTCTGCAGGATGATTTATCAGTCTTTTAGAGGAATAAATAATAAATACGCTTCCTTTAATTGGAGTGTGAGATACTTGTAGTAGGAGATTTTAAAAAGAAAGCGGCTGTTGAATAGGCTTGTTTAAAAAAAAAAGGTCCCTTTTCTTTCCATTTCCTTGTATAATTCATGATGAGAGTTTACAACCTTCGTATCATCAAAGGTTATGGGGGAGCAGGGTGTGTGTGTGTCTGTGTCTTTTTTTCCAGCACATTAATAATGATTGAAACTAACCTGCCCAGGCCATACAAGGGCACTCAGTATAATTGATTGTGGAATCGGGTAACAGTCGCAGGCCAGCATACAAGAATTTATATTGTCTCGTGGTTCGAAACCTTTCCTACGATTGACACTTGATAGCTCTTCAATAAGAACACACCTAATACTGCAACCAGTGATTCTTACCTTCTTTTATCAGGTTCAACGAGGAACAAGGGTACGGTGTCTTCAGTACACCAACGTAGGTACGTGTTTACTCACTTCTTTTGCGACTGGTGAAATACAGTATTATGTAGAAGTAAGGAGAAATTTCTTGACAGGGAGAACAATTCAACAATGGAATGGCTTGCCTCTAGAAGTTGTGGGTGCTCCATCCCTGAAGATTAGAATAGAGTAGAGTAATGTAGAGTGTAGAGTAGAGTAGAATAGAATAGAACAGAACAGAATAGAATAGAGTAGAATAGAATAGAACACAATAGAATAGAGTAGAATTGAATAGAGCAGAATAGAATAGAACAGAATACAATAGAATAGAGTAGAATAGAATAGAACACAATAGAGTAGAATAGAATAGAACACAATAGAATAGAGTAGAATTGAATAGAGCAGAATAGAATAGAACAGAATACAATAGAATAGAGTAGAATAGAATAGAACACAATAGAATAGAGTAGAATTGAATAGAGCAGAATAGAATAGAACAAAATAGAATAGAATAGAACACAATAGAGTAGATTAGAATAGAATAAGAATAGAATGGAATGGAATGGAATAGAATAGAATAGAATAGAACAATTGAAAAGGATCTTGGAGGTCTTCTAGTCCAGGGGTCCCCAACCCCCAGTCCATGGACCGGCACCGGTCCGCAGCATGTCAGCAAACGGGCCGCACAAATAAGCACTGCTCCATCCTTGGGATGCAGGCAGTATTCAAAACCACACACCATCTGGTCCAGAGAAAAACCTTTCTCTGTGGTATTAGTCCCTGGTGTCCAAAAGATTGGGGGGCTCTGTTCTAGTCCAACCCCCTGCTCAGGCAGGAAACCCTATACCGTTTCAGACAAACGATTGTCCAGTTTAACTGGGATAGTACAGGGCTCCTGCCTTGAGCAAGGGGTTGGACTAGAAGATCTCCAATGACCCTTCCAGTCACGTTTTTTAAAATATTCTACGAACAGGAGGGGACTTAGGAACCCTCATGCTTGTAACATTTGTCTCCTCTGTAGGACAGAAAAGAATTCTGCATTTTCAAGATCAATTTGATTTTAACCACTTACCAATTCCCTTTGTTCCAACATCATAAGCAGTGCCGCATATAACCAACTATTTCATCCACCGTGCTTCGAAAATCCAAAACGCTGCAGTCTCCATTGTCAAATTAAATTCTAACCATTAAAATCTTAGGAAGGCAATTCCATTTATCCTTTCAGTTTTAAGCAGATGTGGTCAAGCAGGTTTGAAATGGAAAGTTATGCTTCAGTAGCTAAAACCCTTTAGGTCCCAGAAAGCCAGGGTGTCCCACACGCCGGAAAACAAGTGTCCTTGAAAACATAAGAGTTGCCAACATTTTAGGAAAGAAAATACTCAGATTTTTTTTTAGTTTTCTACCCTAGGGCAGACAGAAAGAGAAAGGGATCAGGAAGTATGTTGCGAACAAATACGCACAGCTAGTCTATGACAAAAAATATTCCCACTTACGCTTGTGAATTTGTGTTCTTATTCTCAGCGCAGAGGCTCCAGAACGGATGTTTCCCTCGTTGTAAACAGTTGCTGAAGTTCAGGCACAACGTTTCTGCTTGAGTTTCAGTGGCTCTCTTAGTTCTCAGCACTTTCCCAGATGGGATCTGCCAGGCTTGGCAGGTGCCACATCTGTCTTCAGAGGAGCTAAGAAGATGCTATCAAGTCCACTTGTTCTTTAACTTGCTGGGTCAAAAGAGGTGCTAGCCAGGAACTCAAGAGATAAAACCCCATTTGACTGGACAAGTGCCCAGTAGGTTTTGAGCCAAACAAAACTCCAGCAAGAGAAACAGAGGGGAGGACCTGTGGATGTCTGAGGGTGGGACTCTCTCAGCCCGAGGACAACGCCAGACGCTCTGCACCTAGTCTTGGGTGAGAGCAGATGGAGCAGAGAGAAAATAGCAACATGCAACAGGAGAAGGTATTTCTAGTTCCCAGGCGGTTGGGGCTTTGTCTAGGTTGATATCTGAAGGGTGAATTTGCAGAAGCTTTTCCTATGAGAAAACCCACTGCTCGTAAAACAATGTTGATGAAAATTGGTTTTGGAATGAAGGCAGCCTGATTGCTCCCTTATAAATTCATCCTTTGGAAGAAATAAATTTTAAGTCAGGAATAAAAAAATAACTGCTCTTGTGCTCTTCCCTGCAGTGGAAATCTTGACTTACACACAGAACTGGATGTATTTAGTGGGCGCCGTGAGAATGCGTGACAAAAAAGGGTAAGTGGAGCTGCAAGGGGGGACAGTCGGAAACGTCTAAAAATATTTCTGCTGAACGCAGAACAATATCTGGAAGTTGGCACGTTTTGACAAGGGATTCCAGTTTGAAATGTGGTCTTGAAATCGTCCCATCCCATTTGGGAAAGGAGAGATTGTGAAATTTAATTCAAAATTATTCACTCTGGGAAAGATTGGATAGGTCGTAGTTGAGGCACCAGTTTTAGTTGTGTTTTGAGATAAACTGTACATTTTGTCATTATACTACAGTTAAATATTAATGGATGGGAATATATAAGGCAAAATAATTTCCCAA